>NW_007251400.1:95457-189157 GCF_000164805.1 Carlito syrichta | reverse complement strand
AAAAAAAAAAAAAAAAAAAACCACCTCCAAAAAATATTTATTGGCTAACTTTATTTCAGCACCCAATTAGTAGTCAGAGGAGGTTCAACAACTACAACTTTAATCCTAGCTTCACAATTTGGGGTCTTTAGAATGATGGAATTATCGAATTTTGCTCTGTCCAATATGTAACCACTAGTCAAGTGGTGAATGAATTTTAATTATATAAAATTAAAAAATAGCCAGGCACAACGGCTTAAGCATGTAATTCCAGCTCTTTGGGAGGCCGAGGCGAGAGAATTGATTGAGCCCAGGGGTTCGAGACCAGTCCGGGCAACTTAACGAGACCTCATCGCTCCAATAAATTTAAAAAACATTAGCTGGATGTGGTAGCATGTGTCTATAGTTCTGGCTACTTGGAAGGCTGAGGTGGAAGGATCACTGGAGCCCAGCAGGTCGACGCTGGGGTGACCATGAGTGTGCCACTACACTCCAACCTGAGCTACAGAGTGAGACTCCGACTCAAAAAAAAATTAATTAATTAAAAAATAAATTCAATAGCTTTAGGTACTTCTTTTTTTTTAGTCAGAATCTCACTCTGTTGCCTAGGTTGGAGTGCATCCTCTGCCTGCTGAGCTCAGGCGATCTTTCCAAGTAGCTGGAACTATAGGCGTGTGCTACCTGGCTCGTGCCATGTAGCTAATTTTATTTATTGTAGAAATGAGGTCTCACCAAGTTGTCCAGGCTGGTCTCTGAACTCCTAGGCTCAGGAAATTCTCTTGCCTTTGGCTCCCAACGTGTTGGGATTACAGGTGGGAGCCACCACCCCTGACTAGCTTTAGGTACATTTTAAGTGCTCAATAGCCACATGACTAATGGCTATTAAAATGGACATCACTCGCCTTGGGAGGCTGAGGTGACTGGATTGCCTGAACCCGCGGGTTCGAGACCCACCTGGGCAACTTGGTGAGACCTCATCTCTATAATAAATCAAAAAATTAGCTGGGTGTGGTAGCGTGCGCCTGTAGTTCCAGCTACTTGGAAGGCTGAGGCGGAAGGATCGCTAGAGCCCAGCAGGTTGAGGCTGCGGTGGCCAGGAGCGGCCACTACACTCCAGTCTGGGCGACAGATTGAGACTCCAACTCAAAAAAAAAAAAAAAAAAAAAGGACATCACTGACATAGATATTTCCATAATCGCAGAAAGTCCTATTGGATAGAACTGATAAGTTACCAAAAAAACAGGTAAAAGAGTATAAGTTTGTTAGCTTAAATATATCACTGTTATTAAAAAATATTTCAGATCACTTAGCAATACGATCCTTACATACAAAGAACATCACATTCATATTTCAGATGTCTGTTTAAAAATTTCTTCCTTAACAATTTTGTTTAAATGAATACACATTTAAACATATTCAGGAGAACTGATGGTTCAAAAGGATTCTTCCTTGTATTCTTTTAAAGTGAATATTCCACCCAACCGGTCCTTTGTGAGCCTTAATTTAAAAGTACTGCAATCAACTTGAGTCACTGCACAAGTTTGACATTCATTAGGTTTGGCTGTGCTTTTTAAGCTCGCATGATTGAGAAACGAAAATACTCAGTATGTTGGTAAAGGACAAATGCCAGATAGTTTTGGACAGACCAAATATATATTTAATGACATCATACATGCATTGCAGACAGTTCTCAATTTACAAGCACTCTATTCAGAAGCAGCCCTGGTTAAATATAAAACATACTGGGTGTACCTCCTTTAAAATCCTTCTTAGAACACTACCACTAAGGTATCTGTTGTATAAACAAGTTAGTATATCAAAAAAATAAATAAAAATAAGTTGAAATTCTTAGAGAATGTATAGTTTAAGCTGTGGAGGCAGGAAGGAGGCTGTGGAAAACTCTGGGAGGAGTTAGTAGAGGTGATTTACATAGTAGAACAGATTTGCTTAAGTGGTAACCCCCTGAAAAAAATAGTCTAGTCCCTCCCCCCCCCAGTGTGTCCCACTCCCAACCCTCCCCACCTCTGGGGCATTTCCTTCACACCTCCAGTCTTTGTAAAATTTCCCATTTTGTTTGTCCTCCAGTTTCAGTTCTGTTGACTTAAAGTTTTGTGACTTTGGGCAAATTTGCTAGCTTCTCTGAGCCTCAATTTCCCAAACTGAAATAGCAAGAAGTAAAGAAAAAAATTATGTGAAAATGGTAGTAGTGGGAAACTGCCGGGAGGCGGGTGGGGAAGTGGGATTAGCAGTAGTGGGAATCTGCCTGGGAAAGGGGATCACACCTCATCAACAAGAGGACCTGCATAATGATCATTTATATACCTAACCCTGAATTGTACCCCACATCTTTAAAATAAACAAATTAAAAGTTAAAAAAATAAAATGAAGCAAAATAAAAAAGACAACTACTGAACTAAAAAAAAGAAAATTAATAAAAATGCAAAAGATTATGATTATAAATACTCATAAAACTTCAAGATTTCCCTAGAAGATTAAATGGCCCTCAGCCATTTAGACATGAGGGAAATCTGGTCCATCAACATTTTTGAATAGGTTGATGGTCTGAGGGTTCTTGACCAGGTGAAAGGAAGGTGCTCTGGGAGGTCAAAGAGATATTTAAATAGAGATGAAGGCTGTGAAAAAAACACAGTTCAGGTTGGACTTGGTGGCACAGCCTGTAATCCCAGCACTTTGGGAGGCCGAGGTAAGTGGATTGCCTGAGCCTGCAAGTTCGAGACCAGCCCGGGCAACTTGGCGAGACCTTCTCTCTACAATAAATAAATAAACAAAATTAGCCAGGTGTAGTAGCGTGTGCCTGTAGTTCCGGCTATGGAAAGCTGAGGCAGAAGGATCGCTGGAGCCCAGCAGGTCAACTCTGGGATGGCCGTGAGTGTGCCACTGCACTCCAGCTGGGGCGACAGAGTGAGACTCCAACTCAAAAAAAGAAAAAAAAAATCTGAGTCCTTATCTATCAAGTTGGAAAATCCTCATCCTGTCTGTGATACCAGCTACTCAAGAGGCTGAGGTGGAAGGATCCCCAGAGCCCAAGAGGTCAAGGCTGCAGTGAGCCATGACTCTGCCACTGCACTACAGCCTGGATGACTAAGTGAGACCTCAACGCAAAAAATAAATAACACGGGCCAGGCTTGGTGGCTCGTGCCTATAATCCTAGCACTTTGGGAGGCCAAGGTGAGAGTATTGTCTGAGCCTGTGGATTCAAGATCAGCCTGGGCAATTTGGCAAGACCTCATCTCTATAATAAATAAATAAATAAATAAATAAAAATTAGCCAGGCATGATGGCGCTTGCCTGTGGTTCCAGCTACTTGGAAGACTGAGGCGGAAGGATCACCTGAGCCCAGCAGGTCGAGGCTGCAGTGGCTGTCAACATGCCACTGGGCTCCAGCCTGGAGTGAGACTCCAACTCAAAAAAACAAACAAACAAAAAACCCAACTCAGATTGGAAGGAGCTTGGGTAAATACCACCTTTTCCGTTAAGGCATACATGCACTTGCTTGCATTTTCTCTCTACTTCTTTTCTCTGTTTCATTGGTTATTCCTAAGAATAAAGTTTCTACTTTATGTTCTAACTCATCTGACTTAAAAGCTCACCATTGCTTGCTTTGATTTTCCAGTTGTCTTTTGCTGATGGAGCTTCTGTGAAGGGCAAGTTCAAAGTATAGGTGGATGCTGCAGCACAGGGGTAGGAAAGTGGTGGTTAGCCCCAGAAGAAGCAATACCAGTCACAGCTACTTACACATCTAAGGCAGAGGCAGCAGTCCTTAGACCAGACCAAATCATGGGTTGGGGGTGGAGGGAGGGAGAGCAACTGTGCAGCTGAGTGACTGTACCCATTGTCACACCACTCCTAAGTAATAGAAGACTTGAACTTAGGTAGTAGCTCTGGAGTTTGTCCTCTTAACCACTATACTAGCAATTCTCTCACTTTCTTGTCTTAGGACCCTCCTGCACTCTTAAAAATTATTGTGGACCACAAAGAGTTTTGTTTGGGTGGGTTATATCTACTGATATTTGCCATATTAGAAACCAACACCAAGAAATTTAAAAACAGTTAATTTATTCAAAATTAATGATGAACTCCTAATTTGCTAATATAAAGAAACTTTAAAAATGAAAATAGCTATATTTCTCAAAATACAAAAGTGTGAGTATGGCATTGAAAAATGAAGACTCAAAGAATAACATCAACAAAAAGTTTTACAGTTTTGTAAATTTCTAAAACATACGAGGGGGGACCCCCCAAAAAATCCAGAATTATTTTTTGGAGGGCAGACTCCTTGTAGTACAGGCTTCTCCCCACTAGGTTAGTTTTAGGAACCCATTGGCATCAGTGTACCAGTTGGCTAGTTCTTTGTATGTTGGCTGGTGGTGTTGTCAGCTTCAGTGACTTTATTTTTGGATATTCTTTCTACGTGTTTGCCCATTTCATGATGAGTGATTTACATGAACAACCTGCCTACACTGAGCTGAGTGTTTAGCAGTTTTTGACCAAAAATGGCATGACCCCTGTGCCCCACTCTCCCTACTCACCCGATCTCACCCAGAGCAACTTTGTTTTCCCGGGTGAAAAAAGTCCTCAACAGGAGACATTTTGTTGATGTGAAGAGGTGAGGCAAAAAACAGCAGAAGCACTAAAAGGCATCAAAAACTGTTCTGAGCAGTGGGAAAAGCGTCTTGATAGGTGTATTGCATCAAATAGAGAGTACTTTGAAGGTGACTGAAATTTAAACATGTAAGAATAAATACACAATTTTTAATAAGCAAATTCCATTTTTTGGGTCCTCCCTCGTACTAGACCTCTTTTGATGTGACAGTGGTTAAGAAGCGATAAAGTGAGAGAGACTAAAGGGTGTAAGTGAATGGGAACTCAAGGCCTGTCTCAGTGAGCGCCATGTGGCTTGTAGGAAGAAAAGATGACCCAAGAATTATCTCAAAAGGGCATGGAACAGCAGCTGGTTTTCATGCCTCGTTTAATCCTCAGTAGGTTGTTTGAATTCATATTCTTTTTCTCCCTCTCTTGTGTGTGTATATGCAAAAATTTCATACTCTTAATACTAATTTGAATTATTAGAGATGTCATTTATCATCTTTTCTCTTTAACTCTTTTTTGCAAGTGTAGGTTTCTAAGCTTACGAAGTAGAACATTTCAAAAGAAAAAAAAGGAGGCCAGGCATGGTAATCCCAGCACCTTGGAAGGCTGAGGCAAGAGGATTGTCTGAGCCCAGGGTTTTGAGACCAGCCTGGGCAACTTGGCAAGACCTTGTCTCTACAATGAATAAAAAAATTAGCTGGGCGTGGTGGCACACACCTGTAGTTCTAGCCACTTGGAAGGCTGAGGCAGAAGGAGCACCAGAGCCCAGCAGGTTAAGGCTGCAGTGGACGTGAGTGTGCCACTGCTCTTCAACCTGGGCAACAGAATGAGACTCCAACTTAAAAAAACAAAGGGATGGGGACCCTTAACCAGGACTTACTCATATATGCTTATATTTACCAATAATATAAATATTTACCATAAATATATATAAGTAGTATATGTTTACCATATATATCAGTAAATATATATAAATAGACATATTCATTTATATATTTGTTACTGAACCTCAAATGTGTGTGTGTTATATTTGAGGTTAAGTAAAAAACTTTGAGTCATAAGCCAGATTCTAAATTGGAAATGATTTTAGAGTTTGTCTGACTAAACTTCTTATTTTATGGATGAATGCATCTGAGGTCAGGCAGGAAAATGACTTATCACTGGTTGAATTGCTGGTTAGTGGTAGGACTGAAGGTACAGCCCAGGTCTCCTGCCTCTTCATATCACTCAAGTCATGTGGTGGAAATTAGTACATTGAATTATTCGTGTGTGAGAAAAATCTGTTTCCACCAGAAAGATTGTGAATTGACAACCATAAAATCTGGAGTAGATTCACATGCTTCATCAATGCCATTGTGAAAAATTGTCCTTCTGCTCTCCAAATGGCCTCTCCCAAAGATCTTGGTTTGTTTGCTATTTTGTAAGGATTTGTTACAACTTCTTGCTCATTGCCTTTTGTTTCTTCAGGAGTACTGAAGAGAATATGGGGTTGGTATTGGAAAGAGGGTAAGAATATGAGAACCAGCAGTTCTGTGAGAACACGGATTGGCCAGTCCCTGTTATCTGCAGGATCTATTTTTCTTAAGGATGAACATATTTTGGTCCACAGGTTTCCAAGACAAGCACATTCCTGCCAACATGATCCCTGGACAAGCTGTTCTGGAATTTGAACTTGCTACTGGAAGAGGGTTAAGTCCAGGACACACACACACATTTCAGTGGGGAGCAAGCCATAGTTGGCTATGTTAGCACCTTATTATACAACAGTTCCAGGATAAAGTGATTCCAGATGTGCTCTCAGCAAGTACCTGGTACTTACGTTTTTAACCCATTAAGCTAAAATCCACTTTCAGAATTTTGGGGAAGCCCAAAGTTAGTTAATCAATTATTCCTAGTTACTTCATAAAATTGATTCTAAGTTGACTGTAATTTGCAGTATGCTTCAAGTTAGAGGATTATAGCCATATAAAACGTATATATTTACCCACACATACATATATTCTTTTTTTTTTTTGAGTTGGAGTCTCACTCTGTCGCCCAGACTGGAGTGCAGTGGCCACTCCCGGCCACTGCAGCCTCGCCTGCTGGGCTCCAGCGATCCTTCCGCCTCAGCCTTCCAAGCAGCCGGAATTAGAGGCATACGTTACCAGGCCTGGCTGATTTTTTGATTTATTGTAGAGATGAGCTCTCGCTGCCCAGGCGGGTCTCGAACCCACGGGCTCAGGCAATCCACTCACCTCAGCCTTCCAAAGGCGGAGGATTACAGGCTGAGCCACCGAGCCTGGCTCACACATATATTCTTACACACATGTCTTTCACAATGATTAGATGTTCATCTGGAGTACTGGTTTGGTAAACGCTATGTTCCTTTGTCCTGGAAATTTCATTTAGAAAAATTTGGAGAACTTGTATCTAAAGTAGTGTTCTCGTTTCCTTTTATTGATCAAGCTGTAATAATAGTCACTGTGATTCTAAAGAGTAAAACTTCTGGTAAGTCTTGGTTAGGGGCTCCCCTTCCCTTATTTAAAAAAAAAAAAACAAAAAAAACCAAGATTTGAAATTTTTTACTCCATCAGCTTTGTAACCTAAATTTACAAAAAAAGTGTTGAAGAGAAAAGGTAATAAATCCCTTCTCTGAAAATTCACTTTATTACTAAGATTATGTGATTTTTGCATCACTTGACCCTGGAAGGTGGGGAACTGAAGGTGAGAACTTCATTTTGCTTTCAAATATTTCTAATTGACCTGCAGAAATTATGTTTCTGCTGAATACAATGGAATTCTTCTCAGCTGGTTTTTACTTTTGTTGAGAATATTGCTTCCTAGTATGCTCTTTTGATATGATACTAAAATCAATTTTTAAAAGTTTAGGTATTTGGCTGGGTGCTGTGGTTCATACCTGTAATCCCAGCACTTGGGAAGTGGAGGTGAGAGCCCAGGGGTTTGAGACCAGCCTGGGCAACTTGGTGAGATCTCATCCATACAATAAATCAAAAAATTAGCCAGACGTGGTGGTGCATGACTGTAGTTCCAGCTACTTGGAAGGCAGAGGTAGAAGGATTGCCTGAGCCCAGCAGGTTATGGCTGCTGTGGTGGTGAGTGTGCCACTGCACTTCAACCTGGGTGACAGAGTGAGATTCTGACTCAAAAAAAAAAAAAAAAAAAAAGGTATATCTGACTCCAAGGACCACAGCAGTTTTATTAGTCAAAAGCCATAACCTAGGGCATTATTCACTAAATGAGAATTTTGGAAAACATATTCAGAGGTACCTGTTCTGTTGTAACTAGGGTAGCCCCTACAGCAAAGCAGTCTAGATACGAAGTCTCTGGAGTCACACTGCCTAGCTTGATTTCCGGTTCTGCTTTTTAGTAGCGGTGTGCTTCAGTTTTACAGATGTAAAGGATGAATACTACCTTGTGAAGATTTGATGAGTCTGTACTTGTAAAGAAAGTGCTCAGAACCATGCCTGGCATGTGTAAAGCACTATGAAGTGTTAGCTTCAATAAACAAAACATCTCAAATTTTGTCTTTGCCATGTCAGAGAGGCTAACATCAGATGACAGCTTTAGCAGCCTATAGCTAGTTAAATTTAAAGAAAAATGATCTTTGGGATTAATCCTCTCTTGTGAAAAGTCTCTCAGTGCTTCTTTCCAACCGGGGCTAACGCTGGAGGGCAAGAAGGGGAGGAAAGCACAGCAGAGGATGAATGTTGTTGGTTAAAGATACAGGCCAGGGTCTTGCTCCACAGCAAATTGTTTATATTATTTCCAGTTGGAGTTAAAGACTCTCGGTGTTACTCGCCAGCAGGAGATGAATTGTCGTACGTGTGCAGTGACAAGCATTTATAGTTTAACAACGTGAAGAGCTTTCTTTGGAGGAAATGAAAAACTGTGAACTTCCCTAGGTCATTTGGTGAGTCACTACTGAACCAGCGAGGCCACGCCCACTGGTTGCTGCCGCAGTTTTGTGACAATTGGCTTTGTGCTGTTGCAGCCCTTGACTCATGGAGCCTTTTGCTTAGAAGACCCCTTTTCCTGCTGGCTGATACAGCCCCATCCCAAGCTGCAAGGCTTGATGAGTGGAGTACCGGCTGGATTTCAGCCTCCCCATCCCCTTCAGTGCACAAACCACACATTGAATGTAGTAGCCATGCTGACAGATTTCTGAATTTTCCTTCCTGTCCTTCAGCTCAGCAGATATGTCGCTCGCTTTATTCAGTCTTAGTCTACTTAAGTAGTTGCATTTGGGGGAAGAGATGGTCCAGTATGTTTTTGTCGTTGAATTCAAAGGTTGATTGCTAATTACTGCTTAAGATAATCCACAAGCATTTTGCTGACAGTCCAAGACTGTTTTTTATCAGAGGTTTTTTTTTTTTTTTTTCCTTTTTAAGCTTCTTAATTTAGGGTTAAGGTCCTGCTGAACCTTATAGGAGTCTAAAAAAACAAGGAGAAAGGCATCAGAATATCAGATTCTTATAGCTAAAAATCATATTTCTGCAATGCTATTGCTACTTTTTTCCTACAAATTCTTGCAATTTAAGATGAAGCATTTTACTTCCAAAGGTTTGTGAGCTGTAACTGAAAGACTGAGTGCTCGGAAAAGGCCCTGGCTAAACACCAGTCAGTCTATTGACATAGAATCATGTCAGGAGTGGCCTCACGAGATTTGTGGGTTTGGGCCTCTCTTATTTCTCATCCAATATTTCTTTTCAGTATTATCACAGTTAAATTCCTCATTTAACGTGCAATAGATTAAAATCACATTTAAGTTTGGACTTCAACCAAACATAGCAAAGAGTCTTGATTCTTTGACATCACCTCCCCAGATTCTTCTATTACAGTTTTAGTGGTCTTGAACTTTGGAATGCAGATTAGGTGAGAGTTCTACTGTCCCCCACAAAGAGAATGCCACTTAAAGGGCATGGAGAAGTTTTAATGTTTCGAATATATTTATTTCTCATCCTTAGGAAAATCTGAAATAACTTCTGTTGTTCTGTTCTTATCCCCCGCCTTTTTTTGAAATTTTCCTTTCCATTTCTGTTTCCTGCCCTGAGTCTCTTCCGTTCTGAAATGAGTAGAAACTCTGCTTCTTAGTTCATTCATGGCACAGCTTTAGAAACAATAGTTTCAATCATCAAACGTCTGTCAAATAATAAGTAACATCCATTCAATGCATCACAATTTTAAAGCACTTTTTATGTGCATTATATATTTAATCATCATGATCTTTTAAGGTGCCTATCATGATTTTTACATTTTTACAAACTAGAAAATTAAAACTCAGAGATTCACATACTGTGCTACCCAAAGGTATAAGAAGAGAAACAGACTTTTTGCCTTTTACTGATTAAAAAAATTGAGGCTTGTTCCCTTTTCCATGGGATTAACATGTACTGAAATTTTAAAACATCCTTTGCTCACTTATTTATGTGTAGCAGAGTACATTAGTAGCTACCTGTGAAGTTGTCTCAACTTATTTAGAGAATATTTTGAAATGATTTAAAATTCCTAAGGTTTTCAGCTCAGACTAGAAAGAAAAATAGCCCTTGGGCAAAATTAACAGTAGTTAGCACATCTGCTGCCTTTCAAAGTAATCAGAGAATCTTGGACCCCAGCTAATTTCACATTTTCACTTTTTCTAACTTTTTTTCAGGGTGTGTTGATGTTTGGTTAATTTTGAGTTGCTTTTAAGAATACTGGGTGCCTGGCATATCATAGGCATTTAGTATATTTCAAATAAATGACTGACTTATTCACCCTATGAGCAAATTGCACTTTGTAAATAGATATCCCTAAATGCAGAGTCCCTAAATGCAATAAATATAATAGTCACATTATGTTTATTGCTTTAAACTAGAAGGTTTTGACATGGTCTGAAGTGGTGTTGTAGAAAGAACAAGGAGTGGGAAATCTGAAAAGATCTGGAAATCATTCTTTGCTGTACCATTTACTGATGCTACTACACCTTCCTTGGGCAATTCACATAACTTTTCTGATCTTCCCTCTCCTCACCTGCAGATGTGGGATTACGTTACCTACCTTGTGACACTGCTGCAGGACCCATCTGAAATAATCTATGCAAAGTACCCTGCACAATGCTTGGTCCAGAAAATGTGATCAAAGTTATGCCAGAATTGGATGAAGATGGGAATAGCTATTGTGTCTCTAAATTAAAAAAAGATACTTCTGAATGCTGTTATGTAGTAGACATGTGCAAGAAATGTAAAGATGCATGTAACATTATCATACCTCTGCATGAATCTTTTTTTTTTTTTGAGTTGGAGTCTCACTCTGTCGCCCAGACTGGAGTGCAGTGGCCGCTCCCGGCCACCGCAACCTCGACCTGCTGGGCTCTGGCGATCCTTCCACCTCAGCCTTCCGAGTAGCCGGAATTACAGGCACGCACTACCACGCCCGGCTAATTTTTTGATTTATTGTAGAGATGAGGTCTCGCCTGCCCAGGCGGGTCTCGAACCCGCGGGCTCAGGCAATCCACTCACCTCAGCCTCCCAAAGGCGTGGGATTACAGGCTGAGCCACCGAGCCCAGCTCTTCTGCATGAATCTTAACATTGCTATTGCAGCAGTGACTAGCCTAAAGATGGGCAAAGACTAATTTGCCTCCTCTCCCAGAAGTATGGTTAATGTTGAGGGCTCTGAGGGGCAGGCATCTTGAAGGTACTAGGGGAGCAGTATAGATGAGGCATTTCTCAATCTCACCAGCCCATTAGCCAGTGATGGGGTTTCTTCCTGTGTCTTCAGGAAGGTGGGAACCTACTGACACTGATCAGGAGGGGAAAGAATTATTAGCCACTGATGGCTGATGGTAGAATTATACAAAACAGAGAATGATGGCCAGGTCTTACCAAGGAAAGATTCAAAGTTTGTCACTGTTCATAATCAACCAAAGATTTGATTATGGATATGATTTGGGGATATACATTTTTGGATATGATTTGGGGATATAGCATTTTTAGAATTTATTTGTGTATACAACTTAGTTGGTAGCCAAGCTCCCAATTTACATATTGTATATTTTCTGATTAATTTATGTATGTAAAAATCCAACTGCATAATCTATAGTATAAAAGACTTGTGGTGATGGTAGCAGTCCAACATGCCTATTCTCAATTTTACATAGAAGAGCAAAGGCCAAAAATAGTTAAGATAATTTTGAAGAAGTGGTGGGGCACAATGACTCACACCTGTTATCCTAGCACTTTGGGAGGCTGAGGTGAGGGGACTGCTTGAGGCCCAGGGTTCAAGACCAGCCTAGGCAACATAGCGAGACTTCACCTTTACAAAAAAATTAAAAAATTAGCCAGGAGTGGTGGTGTGAGCCTGTAGTCCAACCACTTGGGAGGCTGAGACAGAAGGATTGCCTGAACCTAGGAGGCCGAGGCTACAGGGACCCATGATTGTGCCACTGCATTCCAGCCTGGGCAACAGAGTAAGATTCCAACTCAAAAAAAAAAAAAAAAAAAATTGAAGAGGAACAAGGTGCAGATTTTTGCTTTAATAGATCTGAAGGCTTATTATAAAGTTGTAGTAATCAAGATAGGGCAGTGATGGCAAAGGCATAGACATATATGCTAACAGGAAAGAAGAGACAGGAAACAGATCCATACATATGCAGTAATTTAATTTATAAGGAGGTAATACAGAGAAAAAGCTCAATGATTCAGTAATTGATTCTAGTACAATCGATTATCCATATGGGAAAAAGTAAAATTTTATACCTATCATTATATAAAAATTAGTCATAGGTAAATTGACCTAAACTTGAAAAATGTAACTTTTAAACATATAAAAAAATCTTATGATATTGGGATATGTAAGAATTTCTTAAATAATTACAAAAATTATAAAGTATAAAGGAAAAGATGGATAAATATACTTGACTACATTAAAATTAGAAATTTCTGTAATTAAAAGATACCTAAACAAGTGAAAAGTCAAATGAGTGAGAAAGATGCTTATACATAGAAGATTTTATACACAGAGTATACAAGGAAGACCTATAACTCAATGAGAAAAAGACAACTCAATAAAAAAAATGAGTGAAAAACATGAAAGGCAGTGGACAGCAAAGAAAGCCTGAATGATCAATAACCATGTGAACCTAGTGATCAGAGAAATGCAAAGTTAAAACCATGAGAAAGTAGGATATTACATCCATCAGAGACTAAGTATTGGTGAGGATGTAGAGTAAAGAGAAGTCTTAAGCACTGCCCATGAGAGAGCCTCATTGACACTACCACTTTGGAAAACAATTTAACAAAATCTAGTATCGTTGAAGATGAGCCTACTGTATTACCTACACTTCTACTACTGGGTCTAGTCCCTATAGTAACTCCCAGAACCTGCCACCATTCTTAGTACCAGGTGAGAGCTTAGTAAATAGATGATAAAAGAAGGAAGGGAAAAAAGAAGAAAGGGAGGGAGGGAAAAGAAAGAAAAAGAAGGAAGGGAAAGAGAAAGAGAGCGAGGGAGGAAGGGAAGGAAGAAAGATTTGTGTTATTGACATCTTTTTACTTTGTTATGGGTATTGTGGGATAGCTGATTTCTTGCCAGTACAGCACCAAACCACCCTAAAGGTTTGTTTGCTCCCTGGAACTTTAGGGATCTTAGTAGATTTGCATCTACATATCGTATTCTACTGTGAACTGAAGTAAGAATTTTTGTAACTGATGAATTCACAGTGGAACTTTAAATAGTAAGCTCTAATTGTGTATTTAAAATGAATCTATCTAATGTGTAAAATGAGATGTACCAATATATTATGGATAGTATACAATATTCATTTTTACTGAATTTTTCCATTGGCCAAGAAAAACAAGTTGATGCCCTGAAAAGATAAAATGTCATTTTCAGGCATATGAGGAATTAAAAAAAAAAAAAATCACTGGTTTGTGAACAAATGGGTATTTTTTAAAAATAGTAAATATTCATGTGCACTAAGCCAATTTTTTGGGTAACATATATTCCCTAGAGCATAGAAAACATGGCAGCTCTTCTTATAGCTGGTAGAATGTGTGGTTACCCTGGCAACAGCATCTTTATTTCTGCTTCCAAGTACCACCTGGTGATTTCAAGTCTAACAGCTGTGCAGCATCTACATTTCCATTGAGGAAATAAAATGCATTCATGCATCATCTCATGGAGAATTTAAGAAGAAACAAGCTTGCAAATTTGGGGAAGAAGGGTAAGAAATAGTAATACATGCCAGCAGAGCCCGTTGAAGTTTAAAAGCCCTAACTGCAGTCTTGAAGGCATGCCTAAGGCAGCCAAGTTCACCCATTAGGGCTACAGGACTGTGAGACAGATTACCCATCAGAACTCTAATGTTCACATAGGCTCAATAGTAGAAATAGAAAAAATATGTAAAAATGAGAGGACAAATAACAGAAGATGCTAACATTGTTAATATAGTGGAGAGTATCTTTTAGTCTTGCTTATGCATTTTTTTTTTTACCATTATACTACATTTTAGAAGAGCTACTCACATTATCTGTCTGCCTCTTAGTTGATTTTCTGAAGTACCAATAATGATCCTATTTCAAAGGAGTACTTCTGGCATGTCATTTTGTGTTTCCTTGCTTTTTTTTTTTTTCTTATTCCGGTGGTTTCATGTTCTTTTCTGCTTTCATATTAGCTTAATTTTTTCTTGAGTTTCCTTCACCTTGTTTCATAGAGATTGTGTTTTCATACACCTCTGTTTCAGACACCAAGCCTTGGTATTATAGAATCTTTTCAGAGGTATCATGTTGGTTTTGCCCTGCCTCAACCTTGGACAGGGAGATGTCTTTGTACCAACATGTAAATAGGGTGGACAGAATATCCCTAGCACTTTCCACATGTATTCTGATGACTTCTCCCTCTCTGAACCACACACTGAAAGTTAGTTATGCACAGCCTCTGTTCAGTTTCAGAGTTTAGGCATCTTTCCCTTGATCGCTCCATAAATACCTGAATCCCTACTATGTGCTAGATACTGTTGTCAGCGGTGGACTTTGGCAGTGAATAAACCCTACTTATATAAAACAAGTAAACCTGTAATTGCATAATGTCGATTGTAATATGAAGCTTCTGGTAGGGGTAGCAGGAGGGTAGTGATGCAGTTATTCTATCTAGGGGGTCAGGGTAAGGCCCACAGACTGCTAGGGTAATATTTTAGCTGGTAGAATTAAGGGATGAGTTCTGTGGTTATCTGGAGGAAGAACATCTCTGAAAGAAGATGCAAAGAAAGCCTTTTAAGCCATTCTAAGGCTTTGACTTTTATTCTGAGCAATACGGGATACCATTCTAGGGTTCTGAACAGCTATGTCCCAGATGCCAAGAAAGAGAGAGTGATTCAGTGTGCCAGGTGCTGCTGACAGGGTGAGGGAGAGGAGGGCTGAGAACTGACTATTGGATGTAGCAACGTGAAGCCATTGGTGACTTGGACAAGAACTATTTTGATGAAGTAACGAGGATGAAAGCTGTTTGGAATGGTTTCCAGCAGGAATGGGAGAAGCTTGACTGGGGTCAGAGTAGTGGCTACACTTTAGAGGAGTTTTACTCTAAAAAGGAAGAGAAATGGGGTGGTAGCTGGAGCAGGAGGTGGGACCAGGGGAGTTTTTCTTTCTTTCTTTCTTTTAAATGGAAGAAATTGTTACAGCACATTTACATGCTGGGGATTATCCCGTAGAGAATAACAACTTGATGTGACAGCCAGTGGACAATTGTTGGAACAATGCCTCTAAGTAGGTGAGACGGGATGGCTCCAGTGCTCAAGTGGCAGGATGTGTCCTAGCTAGGAGCCTGCAGACTGGTTTAGCCGTTCATATGAGGCCACATGCTAAAAAATGATGGAGAAGGGACATGAAGCCAGACATTTTGACTGTTTCTGAGTTCTTCCACACTGTTACCGGGTTGGGTCAAGGAAACAGGGAAGGGATATTTCACATCCAAAGACGCTGAGATTCAGTGTCAGTTCTGCTCTTGTCTACATTAGAACCCCTCCTCCTAGGGCATGGTTGTGTGAGTGCACAGCCCATTCAGGTGCACAGTGGTGCCTCTACCTGACAGGGGGGAGCTCCAGCCACGTGCAATGTACAGATGGCCTTGCATGGGGGCCTTGTCTCTACAATAAATCAAAAATTAGCCGGGCGTGGTAGCATGTACCTGTAGTTCCAGTTACTTGGAAGGCTGAGGTGGAGGGATCACCGGAGCCCAGCAGGTTAAGGCTATGGTAGCCAGGAGAGTGTCACTACACTCCAATCTGGGCAACAGAGTGAGACTCCAACTCAAAAAAAAAAAAAATTAAAGTATAGGTTAAAAACTATCTGAAAAAAAGTTTCAGAATGAGTATCTATGTCTATCAATCTATCTATCTATCTATCTATCTATCTATCTATCTATCTATCTATCTATCTATCTAATTTACCATCTATCTATCTGTATCATCTATTATCTATCTATCTAATTTCAGGACCAAAACACTGATTCTTCTGTGGCTCAGAAGCACACCCACTAGAGAACATATTGGAATGAGAGATGTCTGATTCTATACTCTCTCAGAAAGTTTTGCAGGGGTTCTCACTTGGGTTTGCTTTCCTCTGCAACCTTTTTCCCTGAAGGCTCCCTTCCTTTCTGGAAATGCTCAGGCATGGGTATGATGAGATTCAGTCATCTCTAAGAGAATGAGATGATAGCTTTATTCACATTTCCATATATGTTGATTATGTATGTGTGTGTGCGGGGGTGGAAGCTTAGGCAAAAGCTAGAATTAGTCATATGAATTATGGGCTTGTTTGGAGACTGAGCCACTCCTGCTCCAATCAGTGCCAGTAAATCCTGCAGACAGCTTCAACACCACCACTCTGTTTCTAACCCACTCATATAAAATTCCATGCCAAGGTACAAACCACAATCCTCCCTTTCTTTTTTTTCATGCAAAAACTATTTTAGAATAAATTTAAATGTCAAACCTTCAAGAACTTTGGACAGGGGGCTTTCAGCTCATTCAGTTCACAGCATAGTTAAAAAATATTTTTAAAAGTTTTTGATGAAAGTACTAAAATTTTAGAGGCCTGTATTTTTCACTGATTTTAAGTTCCAGAGAAAAACAAGATTGCTATATTGGAGGAATAAGGTAAATGAAGAAACACAGAAAAGCGTAAATGTCAACAGCAGCACTTTCATGCTCAGGAGAGGCCCAGAGGCCCATGTGTGAATAACATCGCAATGACTGCTTTATGCAGTATGTAAATAAACACGGTCCCCACGCCGTTTAAAATATTCAACATTGACCTAAGCAGGCATAGACATAAAATGCCAGTCCAGACAGACATTTATGAATATACACATAGAACACATTGCAGGAAGAACTTGGTGTCTTTTTCCAAATATTTTATTATGTACACATTTCAGATTAAATACACAACCCGTGTTCATAGTCGGAGCAATGGAAAACATTTTTAATCAGTTCTAGACAGCAGGAAAGATTCCTGCAGGAGTTCTAGAAGGTTTATTCTTCATTTAGCAGATGTTTATTGATAATAGAAGGCAGGAAGCTATATGACATGTCTCTAGCTTCAAAGAGCTTAAAGTGTGGTAGACACCTTTAGGGGAGTTTGGTCATCAGGGAGTTTAAGAGAACTTTCACATAGTTATGTGAGAAAGGTATAAAACCATAAAGAGGAAAGAGGAAGCCAGAGGTGTGGTGCCAAAATGACAAACTGAAAAACAATGTCCAAGCAATCCAGAAGAGTCTTGAGCTAGGAATAATGGAACCCAGAATGATACTATGTGTTGATTAATCCAGTGTCCTTTAAGTTGAGGAATGTGTTCTGGTGGACTCTTTTGAAAATCTGATTAAAGTTATAGGTCCAGAAGTATCCATGTATTTTAAGACATTTACACAAAATGTCAGGAATTTGGTGTCTGAGTCCATGGACCTTATATTTTAAACCATGTACAGTTACATTTGCCATGGTTAATGTGTCATAACTACTCACATTCCTGTGTCCTCCACTAGAGCAGAAGCATTTCTAGGACAGGATTGCATTCTGTTTTATCTTTTATCTAAGGTTCTTTCTGTTTAGCATTGTACCTAATGCATACAAGGTAGTGAAAATGCTGACTGCTCATTTGCCTGCATGCCTCCGTGTTCTGGGGGTAGTTAATGCAGCATCTTCCAAATATCACAATTTTGAGTAGTATTCTCACAGTTTTTGCCACAGATGTTTACTGCCTGTATAAGTGTTATTATTATTTTGAGTTGGAGTCTTGCTCTGTTGCCCAGGCTGGAGTGCAGTGGCATGATCATGACTCCCTGCAGCCTCTACCTCCTGGTCTCTCAGACGATCCTGCAATCTCAGCCTTCTGAGTAACTGTGACTGCAGGCATGTGCCACCATGCCTGGCTAATTTTCTGTAGAGATGAGGTCTTGCTTTGTTGCTCAGACTGGTCTTGAACTTTTGGACTCAAACAATCCTCCTGCCTTGGTCTCCCAAAGTGCTGGAACTACAAGCATGAGCCACCACACCCGGCCTACTGCCTGTACTATAATGCAAGATAATAATTTTTGGTGATAGACAGCATTAAATACTATCAAATTTCAGAGTAAGCATGCTATTTTCCTTCCACTCAACCTGCACCAAGGAGAGAATCCCAGCTGAGTTCTGGTGTGTCTTTGATATCTCTCTGACATTTGAGAATCTTCCTTTGGTACTAATGGAGAGACTTCTGTAGGTAACAATATCTGGCTAGAAGTGAATAACATTGCTTTTTTTTTTTTTTTTGAGTCAGATCTCACTCTGTTGTCCAGGTTGGAGTGCAGTGGTACACTCACAGCCACTGTAGCCTCGACCTGCCAGGCTCAGGTGATCCTTCTGCCTCAGCCTTCCAAGTAGCTGGAACCGCAGATGCACACCACACACCTGGTTAATTTTTTGATTTATTGTAGAGACGAAGTTTTGCCATATTGCCCAGGCTGGTCTCGAACCGCTGGACTCAGGCAATCCTCTTGCCTCTGCCTCCCATAGTGCTGGAATTACAGCCATGAGCCACTATTCCCGGCTGTTTCGTTTTTCATTGTGTCTGGTTTTGTGGCAAGTGATACTAATTTTCTATTTATGGAAGTGACAAAAATTTTCTTTTAATAGACTTAAGTAAAAAACAAAAAGAGTTGATTTAAAGAGAAGCAGCACATTAGTTTTCTGTTGCTGGGTAACGAACTACCCCCAAACCATAGTGGTTTAGAAAGCAATACCTTATTAGGATTCCATGGGCTAGCTGGGCTCAGCTAGGCAATTCTGCATCTTTGTGATGTCTGAGGGGTTCATTCCTGTGGCTTGAGGGTTTGGCTAGGGCTGGGAAGACTAAGATAGCTTTACTTGTTGCTATGATCTGAATATTGGTGTCTCCTCCAAATTCACAAATTGGAACCTAAGTCCTAATGTGATAGTATTAAGAGTGGGGCCTTCAGAAGGTGATTAGGTCATGAGGGCTCTGCCCTCATGAATGGGATTAGTGTCCTTATAAAAAAGGCTGAGGGAGTCTGCTTACACCTACTGCCATGTGAGGATGCGGCAAGAAGGCACCATGTATGAAGCAGAGCAAGCCCTCACCAGACATTGAATCTCCTGGTGCCTTGACCTTGGACTTCCCAGTCTAAGGTATTTTGTTATAGCAGCCTGAATGAACTAAGACATCCATGTCTGACAGCCCAGCTGTGGTGGCCAGAATTGCTGCCGCTGGTGAACCTCTCTCTCTCCATGTGCTCTCACCACTCAGTAGTCTCACCTGGTCTTTTAAACATCATGGCTGAATTCCAAGAGACTAAGAAAGGAAACTGCAAGGTTTTTCAGGGACTAGACTTGGAAGTCACAAAGCATCACTTTTGCCACATGTTGTTGGTCAAAGCAAGTAACGGGGCAGCTCCAGATTCAAGGGAAGGAGAAATAGACTCCACATCTTTTTGGGAGGTGAATGGTACATGAGTTAAGGGATGAAAGGAGTCTTTGATAAAGATTTTACAGTCTACACAAATGGTAAGTACATGAAAGGACAGGTTGTAGCAGATATGGCCAAAATTGTAAGGGTGTTATTCAAATGACTGATGTTTAGAAGAAGCTCTATTAATCTAACACCAAAATACTACAGTAAACAATCAGCTAATAGTTTGTTGTTGTTGTTGTTTTTAGTACCTTGTGCACACTAAGCACAGTATTATAATAAAGGGCTTTAAAAAAAAAAAGATAACTTGTCCCGGAACTTCATATATTCTAGTGAGGGAGACAGGTATGTAAATAAATATAACACAATAACCATGATGCATACGCACTCACAGTGAAGGGTTTAAAGTAAGAGTGCTGACATTTTATGCAAAAGTTTGAGTGTCTATGATTTTTCTTGGGCCCATCATTTTTAGCAGATCTCAAAAAAGTGTGAGACCATAAAAAGACCTAAAAGTACTGAAGAGACACAATGGTGTGAGGCATAGTGGTAGGGAAAGGACTTCATGGGAGTGGTAACATTTGCAGGTGGGGAAGAGGGATGATTGGTAGGAAGAACTGGCAGAGCTGGAAGCCAGTTAGATGTTAGGGAGGTGAAACGGACATAGGGGAGTGAAGAGGAAATGGTGAAGGAGGTTAGGAATGTGGGGAGTTGGTGCAAAGGAAAGGGGGAGAAGTTAACTCGAGGTTGACTGAATTTTCTAGCTGAGGAGAATAGTAGAGTGTGGAAAATATAAAAGGAAGAGTGGACTTTCGGGGAACACAGATGTCTGAATCTTTCCTATCTAGCAACAGAACCATGTGAAAGAGATAAGGAATATAAATGAAATCCTCTCTGGTGGCCGGGGCGCCAGTGGTGTGGAAACTTCGGGGAGAGAGGAACTATGAGAAAGGTGGGGAGAATGTATGGAAGAGATTGGCAGGGGGAAAGGCACTCACTGACCACTGATGGGCTGGACACATGGGACTTACAAAAGTCTGGGATTGAGCTCCATTCCCATCGTTAGTGCCTAGGAATGAACTAACTCGCCAAGAGAGGCCATTCCCAATTCCTCACTAAGCTTTGGATATTGTACAGGATGGATTGCATCATTGTGTGAGATTGATTACATCACTTGGACTTGAGCAAAGACCTGATCATGCAATCTCCTGGGTTTTGGGTGTGCCTGTCTGAAGTAGTGGTAGGGCACGATCTTCCCTCACCACCCATTTGCACATGTCTGGACCCCTCCAGTGGAGAATACATTTGCACATGTCTGGACCTCTCCAGTGGGGAGTACAGAGTTGCCTCTGAGAACACCCATTTGCACATGTCTGGAAGCCTCCAGTAGGAAAGAGCATGAGAACAGAGTTGCCTCTGGGCCAGTCTACCAACAGGGAGACTTTGTCTTCTGACCTTTCCATACCACCCATAGCAAGGTAAGGGTATGATCAATTTTTTTTTTTTTTTGAGTCGGAGTCTCACTCTGTCACCCAGGCTGGAGTGCAGTGGCATACTCACAGCCACTGCAGCCTCGACCTCTTGGGCTCTGGTCATCCTTCCAGCTCACCTACAGGCACATGCCCAGCTGGGTATAGTTAATTTTAAGGAGACTGATATTATGATATTATTCGAATCTTCCAGTTGCTCATTTCTGAACACGTTCCCCCCCGCCAGCACTCCCATGAAGAGTGTGTATAGTATTGAGTAATCCCTCCATTTAGTAATTCTGACCACATCTACTTTGGCGGGTGACTGGATGTCCCTCTAGATTTAGATTTAAGGTAAACAAGAATAAATTAGTTCATATGTGTTGAAGCTATGGAATTCCGTAAAATAAAACCTTTATTGACCGAAGTGTATCATCATTTTAGAGCTTGTGAAGGTGTCAAATATTGGGTAGCTAAAAAAGAATTTAAGTGATTGGATCTAATATCTTTTTTTAAAAAAAATCTTCAGTAAAATATGATTACAAAATTACAGCTTCTGAGTGTTTCTGGATACTGAGGGAAGAAGCTAGTGATGTGGTGGTCCACTTACCACAGCTGTAGACCCCTTTCAGGAGATGTTTGGGTTTGGGAATTATTTTAGACCTTTTTGGTTTGAGTCAGAATCTCTCTCTGTCACTCTGTCACCCAGGCTGGAGTGTAGTGGCACGATCATGACTACCACAGCCTCCACCTGCTAGGCTCAGGTGATCTTTCCAAGTCAGCCTTCCAAGTAGCTAAAACACTAAACGATTAGCTGCCATGCTCAGCTAATTTTTGGATTTAGAGATGAGGTCTTGCCAGTTGCCCAGGTTGGTCTCAAACTGCTGGACTCAGGCAATTTTATCTTGCCCTCACCTCCCAAAATGCTGAGATTATAGGCGTAAGCCACCACTCCCAGCTAGACCATTATTTTTCTGCCATTTACTGTTGTCACCCTGATTCTGGTTCTGTAGGACTCTAAGATGCCAAAAACACACACATTAAAGAAAAGTTGGAGAAAATTCAGGATTGACATTACGGTGCTGCGCTTTTTGTTTGGCCCATTGTTTGTGACCTTGACTATTTCAATCATGATAGAAACCCATGGAATCAAATTAATGATATGTTTATGATTCTTATTCACATTTGGTAGTTTTTCATACTATGGAGGTGGCAAGGACAATTTCCACATACAGTGCCTCCAGTGAAGACAAAATGAAAAGCTTTTGGTAAAAGTCTCAGAGTGCTGGTTGTAGACTTGGTTAAGTCCAGCCTTGAGCACAGACTCTTACGGTGGGAATCTGAACTATCTACTCCATACTTAGTCTAAGGGTGGAAAAGATAACAGTGATAGGGTCCCTTGTATTGGTGACAGAGAATACTGCTACAACTAGCTGTGATGTTAATACACAAGATGGTTAGCCATTATCTGGTCATCGCTACCTTCCAGAGACTGTTCTAAGCAACCCCCATACATTAACCAATTTAATCCTCACAGCTGTGATCACATCATAACTGCTTTCCTTTAACAAATGAGGAAACTGAGACCCAGAGAGGCCACACATCTACTAAGTGGAGAAGCTGAGGTAGGAGTGAGTGCTGCCAGGTGAGTGATACTGATAGCGACTGGGAGGAAGACAGGATTTTTCGGCAAGGTGAGAAAAATTACTTGGGGAAAAGCTGCTCCTTCTTTGAAGCTTCTGTTAACCGTGAGCAGCCCCAGGCCTTGCAGCTGCCCAGGCTGAGCTCCCACTACGAGAAGATGCCCATGACCAGATTAGGGGCTGTAAGGAATGGCTCCCGAGACTCTTCTCATCTCATCTCACATCCCAGAATTCCAAAATATTTGAGCTGGAAGGATGCCTAGGGATACACCAAGATCCCCCATTTTTTTTCCCTTTTTTTGAGTCAGAGTCTTACTGTCACCCAGGCTGGAGTACAGTGGTGTGCTCATGGCCACCGCAGCCGCGACCTGCTGGGCTTAGGCAATCCCTCCACCCCAGCCTTCCAAATAGCTGGAACCATAAGCGTGTACTAATTAAAAATATGTATATATTGTAGAGACAAGGTCTCGCCAAGTTGCCCAGGCTGGTTTCGAACCCTTGGGTTCAGGCAATCCTCTTGCCTTAGCCTCCCAAAGTGCTGGGATGATAGGTGGGAACCACTGCGCCCGACTGAGAGCCCCCATTTTACAGAGCAGGCCCTGAAACAGTACCCAGCCTTAACATTTGGTTGCAGAACCTATTTTTTGCTCTTGGAAAAGAAGACTTTCACGGAGCTGAGGTTAACTGAGCAGGCATCTGGAGCCCCATTTATTTGTACCTTCTGTCCTTGACAGACAGGAATCACAAGGATAAAAGTTAAGATAAAAGGACAGAGATACTACCAAATATTATGGAGAAGCATGTAAACAGGAAGGAGACCTTCAGGCAGGATGTATTTATAACTCTGTGGAGACTGCATGGATCTGTGTTTATGGGTAGAGAATATTCAGGAACTGTGAAGTTTCAGTTCCTTTAATGTTCTTAGTAGGTGCCCAGGAGCATTCATGATTTCAGCTTTCATAATGATGCTATCAGGAAAAGTCAGAAACATCACAATATCTCATTTCCTCCCAGAAATTCTTGCTGGCACTTCTTCATGAGTGCTACTCTCCTGGGTGTTTCTTGATGCTCCACATTTTGGACATAGGATTGTGACTATCATCTGGGCACTTAATGTGAACCAGGGCTCAGCTCAGGAGTTTTGGAGAGAAAGAAGCCCCCATTGCTGTTTTTTTTCCCCCAGCCCTCTCATTACTGTGCCCAGGAAATTATTCTCACTGCCACCTCCTAATTATGCCTGGCGCACTTTATGGCAAGGGTGACATTTTTTCTTGTCAGTCAGTATTCTAGTATAGAACTGTCCTTGTCATTCTTTACTGCTTTTAATAACTATGAAATCTCTTACAAGATGTCTAGAGTTTCATAAACATATGTTTATGGCACTATTTTATCTATCCTGAAATGGTCAAGGTCATAGACAATGTGCCAGAGGAAGGAAGACACTGAACACACTATTATAAATAGATATGTAGCTTGAAAATGACTCTTTCAAACATGGGGACATTAGTTGGCAATAAGGAAGGAAGTGATGAAATGTAACAATGATTTTATTTTATTTAGGAAAGGCTTCAGGTGTATGCCAAATGCTTGCTATTGTGTTTAATCAGATTGGTAACTTAGCATGTCAGAGGTTTAAACATGTATTGTAGTTATGTCATTTCTTTTTCTTTTTTTTTTTTTTTTGAGTTGGAGTCTCACTCTGTCGCCCAGATTAGAGTGTAGTGGCACACTCCTGGCCACTGCAGCCTCGACCTGCTGGGCTCAGGCAATCCTTCTGCCTCAGCCTTCCAAGTAACTGGAACTACAGGCGCACTACCACGTCCAGCTAAGGTTTGATTTATTGTAGAGACGAGGTCTTTCCAAGTTGCCAGGGCGGGTTTTGAACCCACAGGCTCAGACAATTCACTCACCTCGGCCTCCCAAAGTGCTGGGATTATAGGCTGAGTCACTGAGCCCCACCAGTTATGTCATTTCAATGAAAAGTGAATTGAAAGATAAGAATGGAGCAAAAGTGCATTTTTGAGTAGTCAGAAATTGGCATATGATATGTAATGTTAACTTAGGAAATCTAAGTAAAACATAAAATAGTGTACCTTTTTGTCACTCTGAATTTTTAAAAATATAAACATGGGTAACAGTTTTAGGAATTACTGAATCCCATCTCCTTTCTTCTTGATCTCTCTTTCTTACTCAACATGTATATTTTAATAATGAATCATATAAAATGCATATCAGGTTTGTTATCTGGTACTCAAAAATGTCCTCAATGTATTGGTTTAGAATAGCCGATATGTGGATTAATGATTTGTGTTTACCAGACCTCAGAACTCCCAGCATTTGGGAAGGAATAAAAACAAAAAATCAGTATTACTCTTAACAGCCAGAGCATCAAAAGTAATGACAATGGCATTAATTAGTGTTTTCATATATTAATGCTAACCATTTATTCCTTGCTAGTATAAGAGGTCAAGAATTCAGGCATTGAGGTTAGACCTTGGATAAGCTACTTCCTCTCAGAATTGTAATTTCTTCATCAGTGAAGGAGGACTACACTTGTGATAATACTAATTACTAATATTGCCTTAAAGTTTTTTCTGAATAGTAAATGAACAATGCATGTAAAGCACTTTGCCTGTTTAGTGCCTGTTTAGTGATTACAAGCAATTGTCATCATCATCCTTGTCCCCATTTATCAGATGAAGAAGCTTGTCCCAGAGATTCAGAAAGCTGGGAAATGGAAAGCAGGACTTCAGCAAGAAGATGCATGACACCCAAACCCCAATTGGTCTTTGGCATCCCCTTACCTTGTTGCACTAGGGAATTTTGCTTTGTGGGAAAGGTGGGTACAGGAGTGAGGTTTAGCATTAGGGCCAGGAATCTAACTCTAACTTTGGACGTGATAAGAACGTGGGGAAAAGTAGTGATTTGTAGTCCAGCCTCAGGGTCCTCAGATGCTGCCTCTGACTGGTGCTTGTCTCCCTCTGCATTCCTGCCTTCTCTTCTTCCAGTGGTGGTGTTCTTTCCGTAAGCCATGGTTGCCCAATTCTAGGAAGATGTTTGATTGGGTCATCTACCCAAGACTAGTTTCTCTGATCCTGCTTAATTCCCTGAATAAAAAATAAGGAAAGAAAAACAAAGGGGAATAACATACCAGTCAGATATTCACCACCCCCCTTTTATGCTGTATAGATTTGGATACATAGCTTATTGGTGCAACCCTAGTCAATTTGTACTGCTTCATTTGTTGCATCTTTTGGAAAAGGCAAAATAAATGCTATTCTCCAAGAAGAGTCACCACAGGTGAAAACATAACACCTGAAGTAGATACTCTGGTCTTCTATCTATTCAGTGCCTTTTGTGCTAAAGAATAAGTATTTGTATGTACAACCCCCTATCCCCATGCAAAAATTTGAGAGGATAGATGCTTTTTGAGGTTGATGATTTCTTTGCATGACAACCAATCAACCTAACTTTGTACTCTTGTCTTTCTAAGTATTCTTAGAAAAAAGTATTCTCTGCTGTATAATCTCCTGGCAGGGACTAGTGAAATCATCTCTTCATTGGTATTTGATCGCTTTTCCTTACGTGTTTCCATCTCTTGGGTTCACCCTTGTATTAGTTGTTTGCATGCTTGTTATCCTCTGCTGGAGTGTTGTCTTTTTGTAGGCAAGAACAAAGACACCCTCCTCTACACTTTCACTACATCTAGGACAGGGTACTACATAAATATCAGAGCACTAAGAAAAGCAAGTCACTGAATAGTTATTTGGGCTAAACATCTTTGCTGCCACTACCTGACAAATAAGTGAAAAGGAAAAGAGAGCTCATAGTCTGGACTCCAGGAGACAAGTGATTTTACTGATGTGGGCGTCTTTGGCAGTCATTGGCAGTCATTGTCAGTCATTGGCTGACACCAGCATATGGTGTGGATGGGGTGGAAAGGGAAAGAAAAGGGTAAAGGAGCAGAAAAATGTAGGAAGGAATTAGAACTGAAGATAAAACAGAGGGGGCTAGGATAAGGAAGATATTTTACTTCATCAATTATTTCTCCTAGTCCCCACCCCCTGTCTTGGACCACTGTGCTCTGCCATTACTCCAGCTACAAACATCTTCATTTGTATATTTTTAAGCTTAAGCAAGATAATGGATTTCACTGGACTCTCAAATAAGAAAGAAATGGGGACCGGAACTATTTATGCAGCGAAAAGTATGTCACCATTTTTCTTCCTGTAGCCAAGTCAAGGAGTTATAGTATTAGTGTGGAACCAGAGAAGGTAAATTTGAATATCTGATCTTCCAGACCCAGAACAGCTGATAGTAGGTATTGGGAGAGGAATTGCAGAAGGTAGGATCAATTGTGTAATTAGGGGTAAGTATGCAACAAGTAATACATCAGTTTGGGAGAATTATATGAATTTTGTCCAGAGTCAGACTGGAGTAAGATTACGACTGCTTAGGGAAATATGAATTTCCCAGTTAATTTCAACAGGTTGAGCCCTGACCTGAGCAGTGCTTTGGAGGAAGTGATTTTTCATTTTCTGTTTTTGTAAACCTTTCTTTCTTTTTTATTTTATTATTATTATTATTTTTATTTATTGTAGAGATTAAGTCTCACTGCCCAGGCGGGTCTCGAACCCGCGGGCTCAGGCAATCCACTCACCTCAGCATCCCAAAGGCGCGGGATTACAGGCTGAGCCACCAAGCCCGGCTCTTTCTTTCTTCTTTAATTCTCCTCTGATGTCTTCCTGGACTAACCGAAAGAAAGATCAGGAAAAGAATACTGATCTAGAAAATAATAAGTAGCAGAGTGTGGTGGCTCATGCCTGTAATCTGAGCACTTTGGAAGACTGAGGCAGGATGAGCACTTGAGCCCAGGAGTTTAAGATCAACCTGGGCAACATAGTGAGATCTTATCTTTACAGAAACACACACAAAAATTAGCCAGGAATGGTGGTACACTACCTGGGATTTAGAGGGTGCAGTGAGCTGTGATCGCACCACTGCACTCCACCTGGGTAACAGAGCAGTTTCCTAAAGACAGGCAACAAAGTTTCAACCTTAGGTTCTTTCATTCTAAAAAGAATAAGTCCTCAAACTTACTCTTGCCATTCATAATACTTTACAGTACCTGTATTTTGGCAGGGCACAGTGGCTCACGCTGTAATCCTAGTACTTTGGGAGGCAAAGGTAAGAGGATTGCCTGAATCCAGGGGTTCAAGAGCAGCCTAGGTAACTTGGCAAGATCTCTCTGCAATAAATAAAAAAATTAGCCGAGCGTGGTGGTGTGCATCTGTGGTTCTATCTACTTGGAAGACTGAGGTGGAAGGTTCGCCTGAGCCTAGCAGGTCGAGGCTGTGGTGGCCAAGATTATGCCACTGCATTCCAGCTGGGGTGACAGAGTGAGACTCTGACTCATAAAAAAAAAAAATAAACCCAAAACAAAAAACCCCGATACTTTTATTTAATTTTAATTCTGTTTCTATCAATTATCATGACTTTAATAAAGAGGCTGCATTGGATCTCCTAAACCTTACTGTAGACAGAATAACTTTATTTCATGAAGTTTTGCAGAATTTAAGTGTCAGTTAGATGAGGTCCATGTTTTTCCTTTCCAGAGAGATCTCCAAAGACAAAATAAGGTACACAAAAAGAGAGAAGAAAAATTAACGAATGAGTAAAGTTTAGAGGAAACATTAAAAAAAAAAATGAAACACTCATTGCCATGGATAGATTAGATTTTTTGTTTTAATGGAGAGTCCATGAGCTGCTTCTTACACCCAAAGAGTGATACAGTTTGTTTGACTTGTTCTGCACACACGGTGAGGGTCCCTTCCGGTCCACTGCCGGCACTGCAGTGTGGACTCCATTCCTGGATGATGGGGATGATGAGCAATGGAGGCAGCATCCACTCCTGTTCCCAGTGTGGTCCATCTGTGGCATTTCTGTCATTCAGTTTCCAATTTGCTTGAAATAGTTTTATTTACTCTAAAGCAGGATGGTGCTATGTTGCCAGTGACAGGATCTGCAGCTCCATCCTCACAGGAAATGCTGTCAGTGTAGAATTAGAGAATAAAAAGCAAACAGGTGGAAGTCAGATGGAGCCAGTGGCATGCACAGATGGCAGTGCAAAAATCTTAACTTTATTCACTTCGGGTGTGCTGATATTCCCAGACTCTTGCTAATGTGGTGCAAAGCTACTCTAAGCAAGGCTCTTTTTCATCCACATACACGGGAGAGACAACCCTAGAATTTCATTTCTGTGGTTCGGTTTCAGCATGTTTTTCATTCTCCCTTGTTATCTGTTACCTAATTTGCTAGAGTGTACCACAATAGGTACTAAAGTTCATTGGCTGGTCCAAAGTTTCAGCTCAGCTCATGTTTATTGCTTCTCCTTATTGTGTTTCGACACTGGGGTTATAAAGATGATAAAAGCGTAGCAATTCCTGACTTCCCTTCCTTTACCAATCTCAGCTCACAGTTTAGCCAAGAGCAACAGAGACCGAAGAATCGATAGCTGAGGTTGAGACATTGTCTGTGCTTCATAGAAGAAACAAATCAAGTGTAGATTTCTTGAACAGTACTAACAATCCATTTTGGTGAGAAAGAGGGAGATGGAAAGCCACAACAGTGAGAGGGAGAGGGGGAAATTTGATAGCGGATGCTGTGTTAGGATTATAGGAAAATGAAGATTTCTTACTATAGGTTTTTCTCCCTTTAACTTATTATATGAACAAATTTTAGACTTACAGAAAAGTTAGAAAAGTAGTACAACAGTACCCTTGATGTAGCTTCAGCAATTGTTAACCTTTAGTCCCATTCATTTGTACTATTGCTGTGTGTATTTCTTTGAACTATAAAAGTAGGTTCCAGACATCATGACATTTCACCCCTCAGTGGTGCAATAGGTATGATCACACCCATAAAATAATAATTCCATATCATCTAATATAGAATCCAGATTTAATTTCCTAATTGTCCCAAATATGTGTTTTATAGATTTTTTCCTCCCCAATTCATGATTTGATCACAGCTCACTCCCTGTATCTAGTTGTTGTATCTCTTAGTCTTTTTGGATTTATATATTTATTTTCTTTCTGTGGCATCAAATTTTTTCAGAGTTTAGACTGGCAATATTGAAGAATATCTTGTATCTTCATATAATATATGAGTATGATTGGTGTGATCAGTCTTTTTTCACTTCTCTTCTGGCTTATTTATTGCTTATTTAGTTTTATTTTTTATTTTTTGATTTATTGTAGAGACTAGGTCTCACCAAGTTGCCTGGGCTGGTCTCAAACCTGAGGGCTCAGACAATCAACTCGTCTCGGTCTCCCAAAGTGCTGGGGTTACACGCTGAGACACTGAGCCCAGCCTTGCTTATTTAGTCTTACATAAGAACTTTAAAATCAGTTAAAAAAAAAAAATCCTACAAGTAATTGTGGGGGTGGGATGCACAATACAGTATTTATAAATTAACTTTGAAAGAATTGACGTCTTAAGATGTTGTATCTTTTAAACCGAAAACACAATATTGCTTTCTATTTGCTTCTGTCTTTTTAAAAATGACTGTGATGTTCAGATGTATGAAGACTATTCTGTCTTTCACCCAGGTACCATAGTGGAATTTTTCACTGTTTGTAATTATTTTTCAGAAGATTATCTTGAGTTCTCCAGATAAACAAACATTTTATTTGTACTTACCTCCAATCATTATTAAATAATAATGATGATAAGGTGTATGGCTAAGTTAACCTGATTATGTGCACTTTTTTTTTTTTTTTAAATCAAAGTCTCTCTGGCTAACTGCTTGATTAAAAAACAATATAAACTGTTAAACCTACAGCCACCACAAAATGAAACAAACAAAAACTGTTCTCATATGCAATTGCTTAAGAATCAGACTTGTCTCAGTTTAGTGAAAATTAAAAAAACAATAAGATGAAATAAATTGGATACTGAGGTTATTTCAAGATTTGTATCACTATCTTCAAATTCAAATTTTTTATGCTTTAGCATTCATTGTTTTTATTAATTAATCTTATAATAGATACATGTTACAAATTTGAACTGATAAAATATTCTAATAAAATATTGCTTTTACTATCTGTTTTTAATGTTGTAGAAAGGCACCAGATATCCTTTGAAATCCTAGATCAATTGACAAGAAAGAAGAAAAACCTCTTGCCTCACACTTGACAGGCATAGAACTTTGTCAACCCAGTCAGTAGGTCAATGACCCAACAGTCCCTGTCCTTTGTGCTGGAAGTATCTGCATAAAGGGAACCTTAGACTTCTGTAGGTGAGATTGTGAACAATACTGATTGCTTGCTTACCTGCAATGTATGGGTCATTAAAATAAAACAGGGTGGAAACCTAACCTACCCAGGCATATCTATCATGTGAATATGAAGGAAATGATTCATTGAGAGTCAACCTCAAAGTGTTTGCTGAGAAAAGATAGCTCAGTATTGCATCATCAAGCATTTGAAAACAAAATGTCCAAGAAAAAAGTTTAGAAATCAATCACTTTCTTTTATTGGTTTAACTATTTGTATTAATAATGGTAGCAACCACTTTTGTTTTGTAGTTTATGAAGTGTGTTCATGGTAACCTTTGAGGGTAAGGTACGTCTCCTTACTCTCATTTTACTGGTAGGCTCACAGAGGTATGGTGACTTACCTGCAGAAAGCAGAAGAGCCAGGAATTACTAAATCTAAGCCTACTCAGAAAGTGGGACAGCATGGATCGTATAATTTAATCTGTTGTGATCTCAGTTTTCTGGTCTGTAGAATGGGTATAATACTCATTTTACAGTATTGCTATAAAAATAAAATGAGATTATATCAATAAGCCATCTAAGCCAGTTTTAATATATAAATAAAACATTCATATTCATGAAATTAAATACATATTTACTTCATTTGCTTTTTAGCTCTTTACTCCTAGTGCCGTGTGTATAGTCCTACAGCTTCATACTTTATTTATTTATTTATTTATTTTGAGTTGAAGTCTCACTCTGTCGCCCAGACTGGAGTGCAGTGGCCGCTCCCGGCCACCGCAGCCTCGATCTGCTGGGCTCCGGCGATCCTTCCGCCTCAGCCTTCCAAGTAGCCGGAATTACAGGCATGCGCTACCACGCCCAGCTGATTTTTTGATTTATTGTAGAGATGAGGTCTCGCTGCCCAGGTGGGTCTCGAACCCACGGGCTCAGGCAATTCACTCACCTCAACCTCCCAAAGGCACGGGATTACAGGCTGAGCCACCGAGCCCGGCAACTTCATACTTTAAAATCTCCATGATTTTAGACTACAGTTGTAAATTGGGGTATTACTATATTGAATATTCAGTATAATACTTTTCTAGGGGACTGACTAACTTACAGCAAGTTTCTTTTGCTGTTCTAGTTACTAACCCCTTCCCCCACTTTTGGGCCAAAGGCCAAGAGTATTTTGAGGGGATTAAGATGAATCTACAATTTATTGAATCATGCCATTAAATAGAGTGAAGTTACAATACATTTGCAGGGTGACATATCTAAAGGGGCAATAAGCAGCAGGCGTAAGCAAAATCATAAAAATCCATTTATCTGCCAACACATTTATGTAAGTGATTACACTACTGGTCAGGAATTTCCTGCTGTATGTCATTTTTTTTCTATGGAACTTTTCAATAGCTTGTAATGGGCTGTTGTGCTTCCTCTTCAGGCTTGGTTGTTATCAGTTCCACTCAGATATCCCTTCCTATTCAGTGTGGAGGGCTTTGTGACACTTATGAATGGGTGCACCTCTTTTTTAACGATTAGAGCGTTGATTTATATGGTGGAAGACTCATCATTTCTGCTTCCCCACACATAGGCTGTGGTAGGAACCTGCTCTTTTCAAACATGTATTAGTTATCTGAACCTCCAGGAAAAGGGTGCCATAAAGTTGAAAGCTGCATGTGAGTTTTATAAGAGATAATTTCCGATTAAAATAATATGCAAAGGTAACAATTGGGGACATTTTCCAGGCAGATGGAGAACCAGATTTGAGTGTTTCTAATTAAGTAGGTAATGCCAAGGAAGAGCACTGTGGGAGGAATACTTGGTGGGCAGCAGAAGCCTAGACCTTGAACCTAGGTTCTGCCACTTGTCAGGTGAGCATGGACAGGACACTTAGGGACTCATCTCATGTCCTTCAGTTGTAGAAATGGGCACTGGATCATTTTTCTTAACTTCTGTTTTATTTTATTAGGACAAATGTAACATCCCAGGCAATCCCAGTTTGCAGATATGGTGTAAAACTTTATTTATGCAGCCTCATTTCATTATGTTTGGATACACAAGGCAAGTCTCTAGCTACTTCAATGTTTGTACAGATAATTGGTAAATGGAAAGTAATATAAAAAGAAGTAAGTAGATTTGATTTTTTGACTTTCAATGGAGAATCATGGTTCTATTTTTGAAAAAATTAGATTCAGCAATAGCAGATGCAATTTTGCACCAACAACTCGCTAGGAAAGAGAACAAAATTAATATTTTTGCATGACTTAATATTAAGAATGACTTTTGCATTAATTACATGCAACTGATGACAATTGTATCCTATCAGGTACTTTGATTCACCTAAATTAAAACTTATGATATGTTGACCTAAAGATTAAAAAAAAATTTTTTTTACGACTTTTCTCCCTGACTATAAAAATAGAGTTAATTTCTAGAAATGCCAAGTGTGGGTAAGTATAGAGACTCTACTGAAATACTTCATGGTGCTAATTAATAAAAGAAGAAAATCAACTGAAGATGTACACCTCTGAAGATGATTACTATCTGTAGGTGGTATGTCTATTTAGTAAAACCAGAAAATCAATTGTAATATTTTTAGAAAAATAAAAGAATTTTGTAAGAAGTCATCAAAAGTTAAAATATATAAAATGGAATCACTGTCAATTATACCAAATATTACTATTTAAAAGATACAAGGAAAAAAAAATTTCATTCTCACAAGAACATAAACTGCATGAGGACAGAGATCATTTTTGTTTCCTGCGCATCTTCGACTCCCAGAACAGTGCCTGGCAGAGAGTAGACAATAATAAACAGTTGATGAATAAATGAGTAAAAAGGAGCAAAACATCACAAGATGATTAGGAATAACCTCAATATGAAATTTGTAAGGATTTTATGAAGAAAATTATTAAGCTATGCTAAGGGACATAAAAGAAGACTTGAATAAACAGAGAAATAACTTGGAAGCATTCAATGCTGCAACATTCTCACCAAAATAATCTATTTACATATCATGGGCCCAATCAAAATGCTATGGATTATTTTTTGAACTTGTCAAGTCAGTTCTGTCTTTTACGGAAGAATGGAGTGTAAATAGAACCGGTGAGTTCTCAAAAGAAGAGGCAGTGGTTAGCTGTAGAGTGTTTTTCTCTACCAGGCAGTTATTCACTTAACAAGTATGTCTGGGGATCTACTTTGTGCTTGGCAGAGTTCTCGGCACCGGGGATATGAAAGTGAGTAAAATAAACCACAATCCCAGTTCTCATGAAACTTCCTCTCTAGTTTGGAGAGACCAATCATATGCTAATAAAGACATAAAATATGTAGGATGTCAGATGGTACTGTGTTAAAGAGAAGAGAACAAAGCAAAGGGCTGGAGAATGTCTGAGCTCGGGGCAGGGGGTGGGGTGGGCTGAAGGTGCCATTGCTACTAGGGAGCTCAGGGAGGATATCACAGAGAGGGTGACATTTGAGTAAAGACCTCAAGTGAGTCATGAGGTTATCTAGGATATTAAAAGCTACAGTCATTAAAGCAGTGTGGTCTTAACTTCAAAGAGACACAGAAAAATAGAACAAAATACTGAGTTCAAAAATTGACTCAAATATACATGAAGATTTAATACACGATTAAAGTGGAAAAGAAGATGGACTGTTTATAAACAATACTGGAACAACTTGCTGGCCATTTGGGGGAAAAAAGATAAGTTGGGATCTTACCTTATGCAGACAAAAATTACAAACAGATAAAAGTTATTCATGTTAAAACCACACATGTTAAACTTCTGGGAGAATAAGTGTTAACTTATACTTACACCCTTTGACTAGAGAAGACCTCTTTAAAGCATGATAATAAGGTCAGAAAATGAACAAAACGGTTCACAGACTTGACCATATAAAAGCTTAAGATGGCAAAAACAAAACAAAATTAGTAAAAAAAAATCAAAGTTACCATCCATCATAAAAGTTTAAAAAATGATTTTGAAAAAAAGTGCATATCACAGAAACACTGTGTTTCTGTCTTCTAATTTTCCCAACCTTTTGAAGTTAGTGTAAGCATTTAATGTGGTAATGTCTCTTTCTCCTTGCCCTTAGGATCTGTTAAAGTTTTATGATAGTATACTAGAGGGGACCCAAAAAAACCCAAATTATCTTTTGGAGGGTGGATCCCTTGTAGTCCACTTGGAATTTGTTCCTCTGGATCAAACAGCCAACCAGAGTTTTTATCTGGAAGTTTTGAGAAGGTTGCATCACGATTTGCAGAAGAAACTTCTGGAGTTGTGGCAAACAGGTGACTGGTTCTTCCACGATGACAACACACCCGCCCACACATACTTGAGTGTTCAGCAATTTTTGACTCGAAATGACATGACCTCCATGCCCCACCCACCCTATTCACCTGATCTCACCCCGAGTGACTTTTTTTTAGTTTTCTCTGATGAAAAACATCCTCAGTGTAGTTTTAATTTGCATGTCTTTGATGATTAATGAGACTGAGCATTTTTTCATGTATCTGTTGGCTGCTTGTATGTCTTCTTTTGAGAAGTGTCTATTCATGTATTTTGCCCAATTTTTAATAGGGCTGTTTGTTTTTTTCTTTTCAGCACATTTGAGTTCCTTGTAGATCCTAGATACCACCTAGCTCCAGTCAGGAAGGCCATCATCAATAACTCAAAAAACAACAGATGCTGGAGAGGATGCGGGGAAAAGGGAACTCTTCTTTTTTTTTTTTTTTTTTTTGAGTTGGAGTCTCACTCTGTCGCCCAGACTGGAGTGCAGTGGCCGCTCCTGGCCACCACAACCTCGACCTGCTGGGCTCCGGCGATCCTTCCGTCTCAGCCTTCTGAGTAGCTGGAATTACAGGCGTGCGCTACCACGCCTGGCTAATTTTTTGATTTTATTGTAGAGGTGAGGTCTCGCCTGCCCAGGCAGGTCTCGAACTCGCGGGCTCAGGCAATCCTACTCACCTCAGCCTCCCGAAGGCGCGGGATTACAGGCTAAGCCACCGAACCTGGCTTTAAAACTTCTGCAATGTTGGTGGGAGTGTAAACTAGTACAGCCTCTGTGGAAAACAGTGTGGCGATTCCTAAAAGATCTAAAAATCGACCTTTCATATGACCCAGCAATCCCCCTTCTGGGAATATACCTGGAGGAACTCAAATCATTCTATGAAAAATATACCTGCACACACATGTTTATTGCAGCATTACTCAATGGCAAAAACATGAAACTAACCGACTCTGTCTGGGGGGCGGGGAGGACTTCATCAATAAGTGTACCTGATCTCAAAGCAGGTGAATGGAAGGCTAAGGTGGAAGGATCGCCTGAGCCCAGCAGGTCGAGGCTTTGGTGGCAGTGAGTGTGCCACTGCACTCTAGCCTGGGCAACAGAGTGACACTTTGACTAAAGAAAAAAGTGGGTGAAGTGGGGATAAAAGTGAGGCCCAAACTTTACCTGTACAATGACCATCTGTATACCTAACCCTGAATTGTACCCCACATGTTTAAAATAAAAATTATAAAAAGAAAAGAAAAAGACCCTTAAAGGGAAACATTTTGCCAATGTGGAAGAAGCGAAACAAAAATAGCAGAAACACTCAGAGACGTCAAAATTGATGAGCTCAAAAAATGTTTTGAGAAATAGAAAAAGCGTCTTGGTAGATGTATTGCCTCAAATGGACAGTACTTTGACGGTGACTGAAATTTACATATGTAATAATAAATACACAATTTTATATAAATAAATTCTGGTTTTTTGAGGGCGTCCTTCCTCACATGCTCTAATAAACTGCCTGTTAGAATGCAGAACTAAGGTTTCCACAGAGCACTAGAAAGCAAAGATATTTCTTTTGCATACTCAAATAGCAATAGAAAAAGAATATGAACACAATTCACAAGGAAAGAAATGCAACCAACCAGCCAAAGTGAAAAGATGTTAAACCTCTCTAGTAATCAAAAAAGGTAAGTGGAAACAACATTGCAGTGCAATGGTTTCCCCATTGGATCGGCAAGCTTGAGGCACAGGGAATAGATCACATTTTCATTAACTGCTAATGAGAGTGTAATTTGTACAACCTTTCATTAAAACTACATATGTTCGTGCTTTTAGTTTTTTAAAAAATTTTTTCTTCCCAAAGGATATAATTGAAAAAGTGATCAAAAAATACATGTTCAAGAATGTTAATCTCAGTATTGCTTGCAACAGGAAATAACTGAAATGACCTTATTGTCCATTAATAGGGGGATGATTAAATAAGCTACAGTATATCAGACTACGGAATGCTATGCAGTTATTACTTATTTATATGTAAAGATGCTCACAATAAATTGTTAACTAAAAGGTAGACTACAACAGCCATTTTGGAAGACAGTTGGTAGTTTCTTACAAAGCTAAGCATGCTCTTTTTTTTTGTTGTTTGGGTTGAGATCTCACTCAGCCAAGGCTGGAGTGCAGTAGCACAATCACAGTTCACCACAGCCTTGAGCTCCTGGGCTCAGGTGATCCTTCTGCCTCAGCCTCTTCAGTAGCTGGGACTACAGTTGCAGGCCACCATGCCCAGCTAATTATTTTTTTTATTTTTATAAAGATAAGGTCTTATTATGTTGTCCAGGCTGGTCTTGAACTCCTGGGCTCAAGTAATCTTCCTTCCTTGGCCTCTCAAAGTGCTGGGATTACAGGTGTGAACCACCCCTCCTGGCCGCTAAGCATACTCTTATCATGTGATCTAGTAGTTGCTCTCTTAGGTATTTACTTAAATGAGTTGAAATTTTTGCCCACACAAAAACCTGCAAACGAATATTTGTAGCAGTTTCATTCATAATGGCCAAAATTGGAAGCAACCAATGTGTCCTTCAGTAAGTGACTGAATAAACAAACTGTGGTATATCCAGACAGTGGAATATTATTCCACAATCAAAAGAAATGAGCTATCAAACCATGAAAAAAAAACAGCAAGAAGCCTTAAATGTATGTTGCTAAGCAAGAGACTAGCAAATTTCTAGTCTGAAAGGCTACATAGTGTATGACTTCAAGTCTACGACATTCTGAAAAAGGCAAGACCATGAAGACAGTTAAAAGATGAGTGGTTGCCAGGAGTCGGGGGGAAGTTAGGGAGGCATAAATAAGTGAAGTGCAGAGAATTTTTAGGGCAATGAAATGATTCTGTATGATGTTGGATACATGACGTTGGACGATCTGGCAAAACTCATAGCAGAATAAATCTTTTTTTTTTTTTTTGAGTTGGAGTCTCACTCTGTCGCCCAGACTGGAGTGCAGTGGCCGCTACCGGCCACCGCAGCCTCGACCTGCTGGGCTCAGGCGATCCTTCTGCCTCAGCCTTCCAAGTAGCTGGAACTACAGGCGCGCTACCACACCCAGCTAAATTTTGATTTATTGTAGAGACGAGGTCTCATCAAGTTGCCCAGGCAGGTCTCGAACCCGCGGACTCAGGCAATCCACTCGCCTTGGCCTCCCAAAGTGCTGGGATTACAGGCTGAGCCACCGAGCCTGGCCAAATAATCAATCTTAAAGTAATTTTTAGTTAATAATGATGATTTAATATTGGCTCATCAACTGTAACAAAAGTACCACACCAAAGTAAGCTGCTGATAAAATAGGGGAAATTGGTGGTGGACAGAGTGGGAGTGTATGGGAATTCTCTGTACTTTTTTTTTTTTTTTTTGAGTTGGAGTCTCACTCTGTCGCCCAGACTGGAATGCATTGGCCGCTCCCGGCCACTGCAGCCTCGACCTGCTGGGCTCCGGCAATCCTTCTGCCTCAGCCTTCCAAGTAGCTGGAACTACAGGCGCGTGCTACCACGCCCGGCTGATTTTTTTATTTATTGTAGAGATGAGGTCTCGCTGCCCAGGCGGGTCTTGAACCCGCGGGCTCAGGCAATCCACTCACCTCAGCCTCCCAAAGGCGAGGGATTACAGGCTGAGCCACCGAGCCTGGCTTCTCTGTACTTTTTGTTCAGTGTTTCTACAGTCCTAAAACTGCTCTAAGAAAAAAAGTCTGTTAGTTACAAGAAAGACTACAAAGAACATGTATGTAAGATCTTCTTTTTGTAGTGTGTGTGTGTGTGTGTGTGTGTGTGTGTGTGTGTGTGTGTGTGTAGGGAGACATGTGTAGAAATACATTTGGAAGGATTATGTAAACATGTTAATGGTGTTGGGTCCCCTCCCACTGTGGGAGTTTTTCTATCCTCTCAATAAATCCTGCTTTCTCACTTAAAAAAAAATGTTAACATTGGTATCTGACAGTGGTGGGATTGTGAATGATTTTTACTTTCCTGGCGTATCTTGAGTCGAAGTCTCACTCTGTTACCCAGGTTGGAGTGCAGTGGCATACTCATGGCTACTGCAGCCTCAACCTGCTGGGCTCAAGGTGATCTTTCTACCTCAACCTTCCAAGTAACTGGAACTACAGGCATGCACCACCACACCTGGTTAATTTTTTTATTTATTGTAGGAACTTGAACTCCTGGACTCAGATAATCTTCCCAAAGTGCTCACTTCCCAAGTGAGCCACATCGCCTGGCTTGATTTTTACTTTTCAGACAAGAGTGGGTACGTTCAGGGTGGTAGAGCTGTAGAGGATTTTTCTTTTCAATTGATGTCTTTTTGTCCTGCCTAAATATTTTGTAGTTGGTTTTATAATCAGAAATAAAGCATTTTCATTCCAAAAACAAAAACAGAAAATGATAGCAACAACAGAAAAATAGAAAACAACATGAATCGTAAAAGAAAACAAAATAAGATTTAAAAAATCAGCCAAGCTCGGTGGCTCAGCCTGCAATCCCAGCTCTTTAGAAGGCTGAGGTGAGTGGATTGCCTGTGCCCGTGGGTTCAAGACCAGCCCGGGCAACTTGGTGAGACCTTGTCTCTACAATAAATCAAAAAATTTAGCTGGGAATGGTAGCGTGTACCTATAGTTCTGGCTACTTGGAAGGCTGAGGCAGAAGGATCGCCTGATCACAGCAGGTCAATGCTGAGGTGGCTGTGAGTGTGCCGCTGCACTCCAGTCTGGGCAATGGAGTGAGACTCCAACTCAAAAAAAAAAAGAAAAAAAAATTTAAAAATCACTCATAATCCCACTATCTAAAGGTAAATGCTATTGGTATTTCGGCACACACCCTTTCAGGCTATTTACAATAAAATGTAAATGTGTGAAATATATACAGATATATACATCACACACATTTTTACAGTATAATCATACTTTATGTATGTTCTGTGATGAGCAGGTTTATGCAAACCTACTTCTAAAGCTTGATGGAACTGCTGGGCTGAAGAAAGAGGCTGACAAATTCAATTTCTCAGAAAGAAACATTAAATAAACATTAAATAGAGAACAGAAGCCATGTGTCGGGTGGCCATGAGGTGAGACGGTGGGTCCCTGCACCATTATCCCCTAGGCCCAGGGCTTATCTATCATGAGGAAAGGGTATACATACTTCAGAAGAGAGGTATTGGACAGTTGCCTAAGAGTAGGATTTATGATAAGTAAGATAACATAAAGTTTGTTTTGACTTAAGGACAGTAAGTACAAGCTTTTACAAAAGGAACTGTAGATAAAATAGAAATCTTAGGGGCATTCCCTTAATCAGAAGTCAACATGGCAGATTGGCATCCATGATGGAGTTACTTTAGCCTCCACAATAGATAATTTAGTTCCCTTTGTATTTAACTTACTATGCTAATATTAGCATTTTATCATGTTATTAGAATACCATGAAAGCATCATTAAAAAAATGTTGTATAGTATTCCATCCCAGGATATACTATCACTTACTGAATGTTTGGAGTATTTTTCCAATTATTTTGTTATTATAAACAACACTGTGATGAACATCTTTAATTTAAATTAGGTCCTCATTATTTCAGGACCAAGGGTATTTCCAAAGTGATTCACAAGGACCATTTCAAATAGTAGCAAACGTTGAGAAGTAACTAAGTCCTTCGGATGGGAAGGGATATTAAAAAAACATTAATCTCAAGTCTTCTTGCATGGAAGCATAGCAATCGGCCAATTTAGAGCCAAGTTTTTTTTCCTAGCCTTAAATTTTTACAAATGTACATGATGTCTTTATTTATTTATTTATTTTATTATTTATTATTTTTTGTGTGAGAAAGTAAGATTTATTGAGATAACAGAAAAGCCCCTACAGTGGGCGGGGTCCTGAAGGGGTTGCCTCATGATGTCTTCATTATAAAAAAAAAAAAAGAAATCCCAAAATGGAGATCTGAACTGATAAACATAAACATTAGAAGTGGATATTCACTTTACAAAAGAAGGTGATATAGAGTTCAACTAAGATACCAAATTATTTTAGAACGATTGCACTTAACTTCTTTGTGGTGGAAGGGTAAAAAGAAGAACCAGAGATCTTTTGGAGAGTCTTTTGAAAACTATGGCCTTTCCACCCAGAAAAATGTGCATATGCAGATATACTCATTTTTTAACATAAGTGTTGGACATGATCATGGTCTGTCTGTGGATCTTGGTTAGGCCTCTACTGTGGCAACTGAATGTGACATAGGACTTCAGTTTACTCCAGTGTTTCAAACAAAATCATTTCCTATTTATATGATATTTTATAAAATATTTTCCTATATAGAGTTAAATCTAATTCTTTGTCTCCTTTATTTTAATGTACTACTCAACTCTTCAGGCACTGGACTCTCCAGAGGGTAGCAAAAAAAGTGTCTGTAGTGAGCCTTTGCAATCTCAGATTCTAGTGCCTGTATCACTGTAGTGCAATATTCTAGTCTCTACAGAGTAGTTACCCAGTTGATGCTTGTTGTGATATTTAAACCTCATTTGCAACCTCATTTGCAACAAATTCTGGTGTTGTTAAATACTTTCATTACTTTATTTTGTATACAACTCTACATGAAGTTAAAATTTTGATAACTATCTGGTTATTTTGATCAAGGCAGGTACCTGGTAATTGATGTGTTAAGGCTTTTTTCTCCTTGAATTATTTGACAGTGAGATCATGGAAAATTAAACATAGTAGCAAACATTAGATGTGCATATTTGAAGACAGACTTTTTATAGCTTTACTATTGAGTTTTTTTCTTGCCAAATATTATTTATGATGAAAGTTAAGGGTAACTGGAGCAGAAAATGTCACAGAGAACAATCCCCTTGGGATGAGTCTTAAGAGGTTCATGTTGTATATAATGTGCCTCTCATCGGAAAGCTATCAGTGACACTATTTCTTCTTCCAGTAAAGCAAAGTAAGTATTTTTTAAAAATATATTTGACCTCTTTGACCTCTTTGAGTTACTTATTGATGTCAGAGAGGGCACCCCTGAAGAGAGTTTATTCATATATTTTCTTTTTTTCCAAAATATTTGGAAAAAGACGTATTGTTTCTTTTTATTTTATTCTTATTTTAAAGATGTGGGGTACAATTCAGGATTAGGTACATAAGTGGTCATCATGCAGCAAAATTTGAGTACCCTTACTGATGTTATGGGCCTCCCCTCCCCTGGAAGTGTCCCACTACTGCCAATCCCTTTCTTACAGTATTGTGATAAATGTTCAAGGTCCACTTATGAGTGAGTACATGTGGTACTCAGTTCTTTGATTTTCTGATAGACCACTGAGTATGACAGTCTCTGATTCCATCCAAGTTGCTGTGAAGTTAATAATTTTTTTTTTTGAGTTGGAGTTTAACTCTGTCACCTAGGCTGGAGTGCAGTGGCATGCTCACGGTCACCCCAGTGTTGACTTGCTGGGCTCAGGTGATCCTTCTACCTCAGTCTTCCAAGTAGCTGGAACTGTAGGGGTGTGCTACCATATCAGGCTAATTTTTTGATTTATTGTAGAGATGAGGTCTTGCCAAGTTGCCCAGGCTGTTCTTGAACCCATGGGCTCAGGCAATCACCTCACCTTGGCCTCCCAAAGTGCTGGGATTACAGGCTTGAGCCACCACACCTAGCCTAATTTTGTTTTTCTTTATGGCTGCGTAATATTCCATCATGTATATGAAGCACATCTTCTTTTTCCAGTCCATCTCAATGCACAGTACACAAAATTCTCTGTTCCTGAAGGAATATTTCTACAAAAATCCTAGCCTTAAGAGTATTCCTTCAAAAAGATATTTTATTAACCATTGTGTATTGGGGATTAACCGAATCTATTAAAAAGAGATTAATCTGGAGAAGAGGAAGAGGAGATAGAACATGAATGGAGCAGAGGTAGAGGTTAGAATGTGGGAATTCGGGCATTAATACTGCTAGAAGGATGTGGATGCGACTCCTTGATCTTGCTGAGCTTGCCTGGCTCTGTGGCAAGTGCTCTGTGTATAAATCTTTGTATCCTTTTTAGCAAGTCTATGAGTCGGCTGACATTATCCACGCTTTAAGAATAAGGAAACCGGCTCGGAGAGGTTTACGTAAATGATACAAGACCACACAGCTAGTAAATAGCAGAGTCAGGATCTGAACTCAGGAACGTTTGGGTCTCATTTGTACCTAAATGCATGATGTGCTTTCCCGTAATGCATATGACTATCTAAACAATGCTGATGCTGCAGTAATATCTCCCAACTTGGCTTTTGGCTAACTGCTCAGATTTTTTTTTTTTTTTGAGTTGGAGTCTCACTCTGCCGCCCAGACTGGAGTGCAGTGGCCGCTCCCGGCCACCACAGCCTCGACCTGCTGGGCTCCGGCGATCCTTCCGCCTCAGTCTTCCAAGTAGCCGGAATTACAGGCATGCGCTACCACACCCGGCTGTTTTTTTGATTTATTGTAGAGATGAGGTCTCGCTGCCCAGGTGGGTCTCGAACCCACGGGCTCAAGCAATCCACCCACCTCAGCCTCCCAAAGGCGCGGGATTACAGGCTGAGCCACCGAGCCTGGCGATTTTTTTTTTAAACACAAGTGACACATGCTCCAGTTTAGACAAAAGTATTTATATATGTGTGGGTCCTTTATGGATTGTTGAAGTTTATTTTGTATTTGGTCCTTGTTGTGCCTCAAAACTATCTTATTTGTTGAAAATTGACTCATTAATTCCTAAGAATGTAAAAGCCCACATGCTGTGTACACTTCTAGTTTTTCCTTGGGAGTGTGGTAACTTGCATTTGTCCCTAGTATTGCGCTTTCGGCAGTAGCTGGAGACTTCAGGTATAATAGACTTCAGGTATAAATTGAGACTTCAGGTCGCAATACTAGGGACATGATTTTCTGCATTGTATGGGAGCAAAAAAACATGAATCACGGGGGCCGATCCAAGGGATGTGAAATTTCAGGTGGAGACTCACGTCCCTTTGGGGAAGTCACAGCAGTCGGAAGTTATGTAAAGATGGCCCCCTCCCGCCATCAGTTTACTTGGCAGCATTTGGCAAAGAGCACACAGGAAGAACACTATACTAGCAAGATTGGGCAGCTTTTCTGCTGCAAGAGAAAAAATTTCACAACTGAAAGTTATATGAAGGCACACTCATGTTTGATAATCATTTATTCATTGAATATGTGTCGTGTAGTAGATGCTGGAAATACAGTGATGAATTAGTCACTGTTCCTGCTTTCAAGAATCTCATGGACCAGAGGGGAAGACGATATGTAAATAAATTCCAGGACAGGGCGTCATGGGCCATAGTCATAGGGCTTTATGTGAGCCACCTAGGAGAGGTGCCTGACTTCATGGAGGTGTCAAGGGAAATGTTCCAGAAGAGGGAATGTCTATTCTGAGCCAGACTGGCTACAAAACCCATGAAGTCCAGTGTGAAACAAAAATGCAGATCACTTGTTCAAAACCTATGAAGAATTTCAAGATGGCAACAACAGAGCATTAACTCAAGCACAGGCACTTGTAATTGAACTTCCTTCCACTTGGACTGTAACAACCACAATGGGAAAATGTCAAGCCATGGTTTAACAAAGTCAGGGTATTGATACCATTTGTTTCTTTTGAAATTCTATTATATACCTAAAATCTGTGGGTCTAAGATAATATATTTAAATCAATGTGGTGTGGCCTTAATGATTTTGGAAGAACTATAAGATATTAGAGTGGGTTATGAATGTTGATTATTTATTGCATTTCCCTCAGAGAAGAACAGTTTCTGGGAACTTCAGGGAATATTTAAAAACTTTCTCCAGCAACTCGTGCCTCTGAAAGAAATAATTTATGTAAATGATTAAAAGCAAGCATTAGTATGCTTGTTGGAAACTAAAACAGAAACTCGACTGTTGATTACAAAAAGCAGAGAACATGGCATCTGTGGGATACTGTTATTACAGTGTTGTTCTCAATCATTCACTGCACCCTTTAAATTTTATGCAAGTTGGCCAGGAGCCATACGATCTAGAGTGCCTCTCTGTGGAAGGAGTCTACCTACACTTCCCACTGAGATCAGGCTTGGCCATGTGACTTTTTTTGGCTAATGGAGTGAGAGGAAGCGCTGTATGCCATGGCTTACCAGAAGCTCCAGGCGAACACCTGAAGAGCCACTACAGTTTGGCATTCACTTTTTCGCCTGCCGCAAGTCCAGCTTGTCATCTCGAGGAGCTGCTCCTTCACACCTGGGTGAAAGCTAGCTAACACAGTGTTTTAAGTATAATGAAGCAACGATTCACAAATAATTGCCCAAAGGGCATTCGGTGACCCCACTCCTCTGGGCAGTGACCTTGCTCTATTCATGATGATTATGTAGGTTTTCCCAGAGGCAGATACACTGTGAATTCTGCTGATGGTACGGTGACCTGCTGGGAAATCAAGCTGAATCCAGAGGCAGGAGTAGGGTCTAATGTCTAAACCCCTGCCCTTACTGCCTCACCTTGCCTAGCCGCTTGTTGCCTACTTGACCTTGGACAAATCGCTTAGCTTCAATTTCCCCACCTATAAGTTTGGAATAGGACTATTTACTTCATAAGGTTGTTAGGACATAGTCTGTTTCTACCTATTTATTTTATATCGATGCTTATTTCCCATTCAGTTTTTTCCTCTCTGGTTCATTTAGCTTTTGATTTTTTTGACTTTGTATATCAGTTTAAATATAAAAGAAATAGGACATTTGCAGATTAATGTTGAGCCTATTCCCTTATCTCTCTCCAATGGCAGCCACTGTGGCATGTCCTTATTTTGATATCTAAATATAGTTTATTCAGTATATAACTTACTGTATTTATGTATATTGTATTGGATACATATGCATATACATACATAAATTAAAATATACATACAACCATGTTCTTTGCTTAGGACAAGAATTAGTAGAACATTTCCTTTTCTTTCTTTTTAAAAAATCTTTGCCTAAGACAATATTAATATCCTTTTTTTTCTTTTTATTTGAAAGATGTGGGGTACAATTCAGGGTTAGGCATACAAGTGTTCATTTTGCAGGTACCCTTGTTGATGAGGTATGTGCCCCCCTCCCCTGGCAGTTTCCCACTACTGCCAATCCCTTTCTTATAGTTTTAAAACATTACCTTTTCTTAAAATGATAATGGTGGGAGGAAACAACTTTACTTCTCCCTATTATGTTTTTAATTCTTTTATGTTACTTAGCAAATGTTTCTAATTGTTACTGTGGGTCAGTCGTGTCCTAGGAACTGGAAATAAAGAGGAGAACAGGACAAAAAAAGCTTGTTCTCGTTGAGTTTACTGTTTAGAAGGAGGAGGCAGACAGGAAACACGCAAATAAATAGGCACAATAACAGGCCGAAAAACATTAAATAAGGGTCCCACAGAGAACTCTAACAAATGGTTAAGAGTGATGGATTAACTTATAGCTGTTTCAAGGAAGGAAAGTAACATTTATTGAACACCTGCTAAGTTTTAGCTAGTTTTTCTGTAAAGTCAATTAATAATAATTGAGCACCTACTATTTGCTAGGCACTGGGACTACCATGAAAATAAAAGCACACAGAGCCCCTACCCTTATCATGCTTATTTCTGTGAGTGTTTGTGTGGATTCAATAGAAGTACAGGAAGGCCTGGTTTGAGAATTTATTTAGTACTCATTACTTATATATTTCATTTATTTTTTATAATGACACTGAATGCCCATCATATAGGTATAAAAATTTGACGCTCACATGTCAACAAAATTCCTTGAGCTCACTCAGCTGGTAAATCGAAGAGTAGACTCTTATTTATTACCTCCCATGTCTTCCTCAAGTCTAGTGATGTCTTTTATGTAGGAAAAACACTCTTTCTATCTACCCTCATTTCTATTCATTCTCAATTATGCTATTGTTAGATGATGAATGATTTTGTCTTAGAATCAAGTTAAATTTCAACTTTCCTCTCCCCTTAAAGGCAGCATTCTTTAATAAACAGAGTGCTGGACTTGAATTCTGAAGTGCTTCCTTCAAATAGCTTTTCTGCGACTTGATATCTGTGTGATTTCTGGCAAGTCACTCAAACTCTGTGAACCTCTTTCATCACTTGCAAAGGGACGGAGTGCCAGCTTTAAGGTTTTAGGACTCCCAATTGTGAATGAATGGGATCTGGCTTCATGAGTATTATTATACTTTGCACCTTGACATGATATCTCTCTGACGAGTTGCATATGGCTTTGTAAGCCTTGGGTACTCCCAGGCAAGGGCTTAGAGCCCCCAGAGGATGAAGGACTGAATCCCGAGTCTGTGGCTTGCAAACAGGAAGGAACTCCCTTTCCCCTGCATCTCACTCTCAGTATTTTTGCAGGCTGGGAAAGAGGTTGCCTCTGGTGTATCTCTGCCCTTGAGGGCAAAGGGGGCTCAGGGTGACTTCAAAGGCTGCTCAACACAGGCAGAGACACCAGGGAATTGTCATTTTCTTTTTCTTTGACTGTCTGGATAAGTGTAGCTGTAATAGAGTATGGTTCAGGAGGGCAGCACCACTTTGGAAGAAGCCTTGAAAGTGATTCAATTTCAAGTCACAAGATCAATTATGAGAGGTTCTAGAAGTACTGATACTGAGTATTACAGCAGATCCATGGCACAGGTTCAGAAGGTGATTCAGGATGTCTTTCCTTGGACATTAAAGCTCATTACCTGAATATTACTCAGCCTTGGCCCTAGGGAAATCTTAAGTGCCCAGCCCAAATGGCATAATCCTATTTAAAATACCAAGATCTCATGATAATGAACAATGTCGAAAGAGAAAGGGCACTTGTCTGGGTCGGATCTCATCAATTCGATCATTTCCAACAGAGAACACATCTCTGGATAACAACATGTCTGTCATATAAGGAATATATGGACTCCTGACTGTGTCCTTGGAGTAAATTATCTCAAGAAAATCAGGCAGCAAGTAGAAAAGGGGCAATACATTCTCACCTTTTTATGCCCCTACCTACAAATAATCTTTGATGAAATGAACTTCATTTGATGACAATTTCTATTCCTGACTGCAAATTAGGAATATTAAATTCCACCTTACAAGGGTGTGATGTGAGTAGCATGAAATAAGGTAGACAAAGGCCTCAGGTGGTGTTTGGCATAGAGAAGGTGTGGAGTGGATGCCAGTTCCTTCATGCCATCTGACGTCTGTTGGGGGCCAGGCTCTGAGCCGTACAAACCTTGCTGGCTTGCCAATAGGTCCTTAACAAGCATGTGGTCTAGGAAGGAAGATGGGATGTGTCAGTAGACAAATCATGGTGGCCCAAGAAATAAGCACCCTTTTCCTGATGGAGTTGGCTGGGAGACTGAAAGAGGGTCCCAGGAGCCCGTGGATTCTGGAGAATGTGGTGTGATTCTGTTAGCCCAGGGCACTGGCTAATCCTTCAGTCAGGCAGTGAGGGACATCCTCAGTTGCAGCCATTGGCAACCTAAAAAACCACTAGCCTCTGGGGTAGGGTGTGCAGAATGAGTACTACAGGCTGATCTACAGAGGGTGGGTAGAGGGACCAAGTGACCCTGTTGAGAGAGGAGGATGTTCCTGCTGTGGAACTTCCTCTGTGTAGAAACATGATGCAGAGGAAAGGCAGAAGGACAGAATCCGAATGAAGTTCGCTTTCCTTTTTTTTTTTTTTTTTGAGTTGGAGTCTCACTGTGTTGCCCAGATTGGAGTGCAGTGGTATGTTCCCGGCCTCCACAGCCTCGACTTGCTGGGCTCTGGCGATTCTTCAACCTCAGCCTTCCAAGTAGCTGGAACTACAGGTGTGCACTACCATGCCTGGCTAGTTTTTGATTTCTTGTAGAGATGAGGTCTAGCCAAGTTGCCCAGGTGGGTCTCGAACCCATGGGCTCAGACAATCCACTCACCTCGGCCTCCCAAAGTGCTGGGAATACAGGCTGAGCCACCGAGCCCGGCCAAAGTTCGCTTTCAGTTTAAATGGAAGGGTTAACAATAACTGACATTAATACTAATGCCTCATTACTGGTTGGTTTATTTAGTTCCCAAAGACTAGTTCTGTGTCAGAATCCCCTGTGGTGGTTTAAAAAGCTACAAATACCTGCCTCCAACCACCTATTAGGGATTCTAAATCAGAGGATTTGGAAAGACATCCAGACAGCCACATCTCAAAATCTCTCTTTGGGTCATTTTGACAGACATCCAGGGTTTTGACCCACAATGTTAATTAAGCGATGATAGACTTGGTTCAACTTTAAAAATACAATACTCTTTGAACAGGACCAATGCTAATTGCAGCATGCTTTTGTGTGAAAAAAAAAAAAAAACCCTCAGATTTATTGTCCTTTCTTTTGCCATAGCAGAGATAAGAGAAGCTCAAGGGAGTAGTCAGATTAAAAAGATAAGCCCTGCCTCCTCTGTCTTAGGTTTTCATAGAAATGGCTTGAAGATATGCTTTTTGCTTATCTTTGTTCTACACTTTGTATGATCAAAGCCAACATTTCAAAAGGTGATCGTCCCTGGAAACACGAATAGGAACGTAATAGATTCAGTTGCTGATTTATTTAACTTTTAAGGAGTGCTTATCATGTGTTAGGCAACTTCATATGTTTTTCTCAGGTGAAGAATTCAGGCCCTCAGTGTAGTAGGATTAATAAAAGCATTATGAGCTAGTAAGAATTAGGAACAATGATTTAATACAAGTTTACCTACATGTAATTCCCAATGCTGATGAAGACATGCTGATGCTGTAGTATATATGTGTTATTGGAGACACTGAAAATTGGCACAACTTTTGGAACATAAATTTGGTAATGTATCTAAGAACCAGATCTATGTAAATGTCCTTACCATTGCACTAATTTATTCAATTTCTGGGAATTATCTTTAGGAAATGCTTTTTAAAAAGTAACATGGTATAGAGAAAGAAAATAATTACTATATTTTAAAAATATAGTAATTGGAAATTACATAAATATTGTACATTACATAAATATTAATCATTAAGGAAATTTTAGATAAATTATTATATAATAACAATTCAATATTAGTCTGTTAAAATTGATCATTATAAAGTCTTTGTAGGAGCAGGTACAATGCTTATGACAAAATGTCAAAGGAAAAAATATGTGCCAGGATACTATATAAAAGTCATTCACGAATGCTGGAAGGAAGTGTGAAGGCAGAAGGTGGTTTGTGTGTTGTTGTAGAATTCTGAGTGTGTTTTCCTTTGTGGATGTGGTGGATGGACATTGTCTGTCTCTCCAGCATCTCTTCCCACCCTCTATGCACCCGAGAGAAAAAGAAACTTTTCACCCAGGAGCCCGTGGATTCTGGAGAATGTGGTGTGATTCTGTTAGCCCAGGGCACTGGCTAATCAGTCAGGCAGTGAGGGACATCCCCAGTTGCAGCCATTGGCAACCTAAAAAATCACTAGCCTCTGGGGTAGGGTGTGCAGAATGAGTGCTACAGGCTGATCTACAGAGGGTGGGTAGAGGGACCAAGCGACCCTGTTGAGAGAGGAGGATATTCCTGCTGTGGAACTTCCTCTGTGTAGAAGCATGATGCAGAGAAAAGGCAGAAAGGCAAAAGCCGAATGAAGTTCGCTTTCCTTTTTTTTTTTTTTGTGTTGGATTCTCACTGTGTTGCCCAGATTGGAATGCAGTGGTATGTTCCCGGCCTCCGCAGCCTCGACCTGCTGGGCTCCGGCGATTCTTCGGCCTCAGCCTTCCAAGTAGCTAGAACTACAGGCGTGCTACCACACCCGGCTAGTTTTTGATTTATTGTAGAGATGAGGTCTAGCCAAGTTGCCCAGGTGGGTCTCGAACCCGCGGGCTCTGGCTAATGAGCTGGAATGCTGCTTGCCTGGAACTGGTAACAGGCTTGCTCTTGTTTTTCTTCTGCCGAATGGAGGAAATATGTCTGAAGTGAGATAATAAAAAGTTAGACAGGCAGGACTTGGTGGCTCACGCCTATAATCCAAGCACTTTGGGAGGCCAAGGTGAGAGGATTGCCTGAGTCCATGGGTTCGAAGCCAGCCTGGGCAACTTGGCAAGACCTCATCTCTACAAAAAAAAAATAGCTGGGTGTGGTGGCGCGTGCCTGTGGTTCCACTACTTGGAAGGCTGAGGCAGAAGGATCCCCTGAGCCCAGCAGGTCAAGCTGTGAGCCGTGAGCTGGCCGTGAGCATGCCGTTGCACTCCAGTCTGGGTGACATAGTGAGATGCTGGAAAAAAAAAAAAGCAAACTGGACAAACAGACCAGTTACAGGGATAACCAGAAAGAGGAGACAGATGGACAACCCCCCCCCCAAAGACATCTTCAGGTCCCTAAAACAAACCTCTAAAGTTGTCATTTATGTGAACCTACAAAATTCCTTTCTTATACTAGTTAGTCTTATGCTAGTTTGCTTGCAATAGAAAGAGTTCATACAAGAGAATTTATTTAATTTTTAAAAGTTTTTATTCTGTGTTAAAATCTGCCAGGGTTGTTATTTGTTTGCTTTTAAATGAACCTTCTTTACTTTCTGAAGTACTAGAACATTTTGTACTTGTGTGTAAATACTGCATTTGTGAATCATTTCCCACTGAATTACTGATAGAATTTTGGTCCCTACTGAACTGTCATTTCCTCTCCTGTCTCTTTATCAGCTTTTCCTGCAACATCAGCCACATTAACTGTTTTCCTACATCCTGCTTCTGACAATAGCCACCCTGAGAATGCTTTGGAAAGGGTGGTCTGAACCACAATGTGAATTTAAATCTGTACAAGGCAAGAATGTATGAAAAATTCTAAAATCGATCAACAAACAATAATTGAGCACCTATTATTTTCCAGGCACCAGGTTTACAGCAAAAATAAAAGTAGACAGAGCCCCTGTCCTTACCATGCTTATCTCTGTGAGCGCCTGTGTGAATTCACTAAAGTTACAGGAGGGCTAGTTTGGGAGTTTATTTAGCACTTATTACTTACTTAATTCCTCTAACAAGGGCAGCAGGATAACAAGCTATATTATTGACATTTTACTCTGTGCCACACCTATATACATCAATGATTATTCTCTTCATTTTACCAGATGAGGAAACTGAGGTGCAATGAGGATATGTGTGCCCAAGATTGCAGAGTTAATAGGTGGCAGCAGGGGTTTTAACCTGAAACAGTCTGGGTCCTTGCCATCGAATAATGCTGCTTACCTCAGGTTGTAAGAAATCTGCCCAGAAGTGCTGAATCTGGTAATTAATTTTAAAAAATTGAAAACAATTTACTAAATTAAATGTTGGTGGTGAGCTATGTAGATGTCTGGCCAAGATGAGATGGTTGGAGATTTCCTTTTCAACTCGCTATACTTTGAATCACAGGGAAAAAAATTCTGAAAAAATTCATTCATATATGCATTCATTTTTTAAACATAATTTTAAGTATACTATTTGCTACTAAGCAAATTTTGTGGAATGTCCTCAATTTGATAAAGGTGTACGGAACAGAAACAAATCCTTAAAATATAGATAGCATGTAAATCCCATAATAAAGGAATGTAAAAGGAACTCAGAGCATTAAGAGGAGGAAGGGAAAGGAGGGGTGAATTGGCTGCCAAGCAAGCTGGGCATTGAAATATGAGAGAGAATTCTTTAGTGGACTTGGGGTGGGGGAGCGAATGGTGGTGAAGAAAAGGATTTCTGGGGGAGGATCCGCTTCTAAGCTCAGTCAAGGGTATATTGGGAATTACAAGTGGCCCTAAGTGCAGGACTAGAAAGATATGTTGTGCAAACCAAGGGAAAGCATTTGGCCTTATCTTTGAGGTCAGGGCTAAATAAACTTTCAGCTGCATATACCTAACATTAAAAATAACCTGAGTGTGTACTCTTCAAATATGCAGCTATTTAATATTTATATGAATTTGTATTTATTTATACAAGTGTACTATCAGATTCATTTATTATATTCCTTAGAAAACATGCAGAAATGAGATTAAATGGACAATATTTAAAGATACATCTTTATTTTTGCTCCCATAAAATTTTCTTAAATATTAGAATGAATAATATGTTTGAAAATGCATAGATATTTTTGAAAAATTTTATTTAACACTTTCTGATAGGGTAACTTAAAGGAGGGGTTCTAAGTTTAGTTTATTTTGATTTCTAGTTTTAATCAAATCAAGATACTTCACAAAGAGATACAGTTCCCATTGAAAAAGGATTTGTTGGCAGGACAAACTAAATCATTATTGAAAAATTATGCTTTTTAAAATTTTAAGCACTGTATGTAGGATTTTCTAGAAATCTAATCAATAAGTTTTCATCTTTCCTGATATTATTCAGTCATTCCTATAAACTGTTTGGAAGGTATTGCCTTCTTATATTTTTAACAATTGGTTCAAACTCACAGATAGTCTTCCCCTGGAATATTTTAAAATAGGCTAGAAAATTCTGTTTCTGATTTTTTTTAATGTGCAGCTATCAGATTTTTTTTTAAATGAGACACATTCTTATTATTTTCAGCCATCAACTCAAGGATGAGCAAACATTTTTCTAACTGTATGAGTTATCTCTTGCTGCAAAAACAAATTCCCACAAGTTAGTATTGCAAAATAGCAGATATTTCTTATCTCATAGGTTCTGTGGATCAGGATTCTAAGAGTGACTTAGCTGCATTACTTTGACTCAGGATCTCTCACAAAGTTACAGCTGAAGTGTTGACCAGGCTTCCAGTCTGCTCAAGGCCAAACTGGGGGAGGCTGTGCTTCCAAGTTCACTCACTTGCCTGTTAGCACGCCTCAGGTCCTCGCTGGCTGGTGGCCTGAGGCAGTTGTTTCTTATCATGGGTTTCTCCATAAAAAGAGAGAGAGAGAATAAAATGAAAGCCACAGACTTTTTGTAGCATAATCTCAGAAGCAACCTTTTCTATCTCCTATTTGTTCAAGAGTCACCAGGTCCAGCCCACAGTCAAGGGGAAGGGATTATACAAAGGCAGGGACACCAGGAGGAGGGGATCAGTGGGGTCAACTTCAGAGGTTGCCTACCAGGCCCATTTTCAAAATAGCAAACTAATTTAGAAAAGCAGTTACTTTCTCATCCATTATTAAAGCGTTGTCTTTACCTCGAAGAGACCTATTAAGCATATTTATTTTTCTGAAAATATCTGCATAATCCTGGCAGCCACTAATCATCGCAGGAAAGGTCAGACAGCTTGATGGGAGCCTTGTAAATGAAAAATGTGTTAGTCGACACATTTAGTTGGACAATTTATTTTAAGTATTTGGACACAAAGTAACTATGGCCAACCAGTATGGGGTAAAACCTTTTTCATATAACTTAAAAAGATCCCAAAGAATCTGCTTTACAAAGGGATTAATTTGATACAATTAACCATTGATGGTATCCTCTGTAAAAACTCATTTCAATATATGAAGAGTGAAGAAATACATGGGAATGCTACTGTCACCCCTCCCTTGGGTGGCCTTTGAAGAACCCTTCAAAGTTTAGAGAAACTCAAATATGTTAGGTGAGGGAACCAGCATCATTCCATACATTCAACATGAATACGTTTAAATTGCTTTCTAATTATTCTCTTTTTAGTTTTGTTATGGAGAAAGAATATGTAAAAATAGAAATGCTAATATTGTTTTTCTGTACCACCAAGGATCATCTAGTGCACACCCCTTTGAAGACCTCTGCTCTAGGTCAAGGGTTGTCTGTATGTATGTTTGCATGTCTGTATGTATTTTGAGTAGAGGTCTCATTCTGTCACCTAGGCTGGAGTGCAGTGGCATCACCAAGGCTTACCGCAGTCTTGAACTCCTAGGCTGAAGGGATCCATTCTCCTCAACCTCCTGCGTAGCTGGGACTACACTACACTCACTTAATTTTTTGGTTGTTTTGTAGACATGAGGTCTCGCTATGTTGCCCAGGCTGGGCTTGAACTCCTGGACTCAAGTAATCCACTCGCCTCGACCTCCTAAAGTGCTAGGATTATAGGTATGATCCACCCTGCCCAGCCTAGGCCAGGAATTCTTAATTCAGGATTTAATGCTTATGGGTGTTTTGCTTTCAAGGGGGTGAAAAAAGTGACCAAAGCTCTAATCAGATGTCAAAAATATCCTTAAGAGCCATTGCTTTAGGTAATGGATAGACACAGAAATTTTAAGGAGAACATAAAGAGATTTTTAATTAAGGACGCTACTTGAGTAGCAGAATGAGGGTGGCTTGGAGAGACTGAACCTGGAGGTAAAGAGGGCAGTAGAGAGCCTCTTTTCAGTGAGGCCAAAGGTGACAGAGAATTGAGCCCAGGCAATGTCGGGGGGCAGGAAGGGGAAACTGGTGGGTGCATAAGAATTGGCATGTGCTATAGTGCAGGGTGCGTGCAGGGTCATTAAACCTCTGAGCCTGTGATCAGAAAGGCAGTTTAGAAAGAAAACTTGTCCTCCAAAGGAAATCAGAATTCAAACTAATTCAGGTCCTCTCCCCATCCCCACTCCCCAACACCTTTTTTTTTTTTTTTTTTTTTGGCAACACATTGTCCTCGCCTTTATTTTTTTCCCTGGAGATTCAAGCTGGGAGAGGAAGAAGAGATTCAGAGACAAATTACCAATATTTTTTATTTAAAAATCTAGTAAATAGTAAAGAAGAAGATTTTTTGAAAGACAGACTGTGGAATGATATTGGAGCCCCAAATACATCTGTGGTCTGATAAATAGTTTCTGGGCTGGGAAATAGAATGGACTTGAATTCCACAGCAGTGCCTTCTTTAAGAAGGGCAAAGTGTTATTTTTAAGTTCTTCTTTTCCCCTTTTCTTGCAGATTTTTCTTTCTTTCTTTCTTTCCATTATGATCAGCATGACTCTGGTTTTGCCTAGGTTGAGATATCTCTCCTGATCAGTCTCTCATCTCTCTCTACATCATAAAGTCACTTTTCTGTGTGGCTTCATACCTCACCCAGCCCCTCACATATACGTTCTTATTTAACTAGTTCCCTGGGCATATAGCTCTCAGTGTCCAAGTCAACTGAAAATACCATCTCTGTGGCATTGGTATTGTAGTGAATTCTCAAGGTTGTAGTGTGGCTTTCCTGGGGCTCAGATGAGATGAGTGGGGTACAGGAGCAGTGGGCACACCCCTTGAAGTCATGGGGGAAATAAGAGCGGGCGATCCGTTTTAACAAGGGCCTCTTTCAGTCCGTGCCTGGCCTCATGTTTCCCAAGGGCCAGACGAGCTAAGCAGTCCAGAAACAACAATGTGAGCACAACTGGCCTCTCCCCACTGCTTCTATAGAGGCTGATGTTATTCCTGTGTCCCTGCCAGGGCACCATCCCGGAGAACACGGAGCCAGTGTGCTGTGGGAGTGGAGGCTGGTGTCCAAGTTGACCTGTTCTTCTGCAGCTAGTCACTTCCCACTGGGAGGGAGGCAGGTTGGAGGGTGGGCAGGGAGGGGCCCCCATGTGACATTCATCTTTCTGAGCAAGGGTCTGCTGGCACTGTGGCTTGTTTCTATGAGACTATCTTGAATAGCTAGGTTTCTTTTGACTATCCGTGGCAATGAAGCGAGACCTCATGCTGCAATTGTTTCCAAACTGGTTTGTTTTAAATCTTCATAGCAGAACTCCTGGCACCTGGCTGGAGGTGTGTGGGGAGCCTGAAGAAATCTAACCTCTGTTTGATCATTGTTTTTCGGGACATGGAGAAAAAGCCCTCTTAGCTGGCTTCAGAGTCTGGTTTCAGTCTTGTGTGGTGACGGTTGGGGCTTATTTACTGGATATTTAATTTAATTTTTCATTTGAAAACTATTGTAGAGATCTGCAAAGACAATTTATTTCCTTCCCTCCCTCCCTGCCTCCTTCCCTCCTTCCCTTCCTTTTTTCTCTCTCTCTCCCCGCTTTTCTTTAATTAAAAATTTACTTTTTTTCTTTCTGTTGATTTTCATAGATTTATATATAGATTTTTATAAAGTTTAAAATAGATTTTTATATATTTTTCTTTCTTTTTATTTTTATAGAGATGAGATCTTGCTACATTGCCCAGGCTGGTCTCGAACTCCAGACCAGCGTACTGGGATTAAAGACATGAGTCACAATCCCTGGCCTCTCTTTCTTTCTTTTAAAATTTTAGATATAGGCTTAAGAGATTCTTTGTGTAATTATGGCTGACTCTTGAGCAAGACCCACAACTGTAGTGTGGAATTACATAGAGCTGGACTGTAGTTTCCTCTCAGTAACTATTAATTGTGTGACTTGAGAAAATTACTTCTGTTTTCTAAGCCCCTGTTTTCTCAGCTAGAACGACATCTGCTTTATCACAAGGTGAGATTCCTTAATCATCGAGGATTGGAAATGATGAGTAATACATGTCACATTGAGTGAACTTGCTAGATGAGAATTATTCCACTATGAAAATTGTCACCCATGTGGCCTGCAGGGCCTTTGTAGAGGGTCGATTCAAGGTTTCTTGAAAGGGATATGTGTGTGAGTCTCATGACCTGAGTAAGAAGCATGCCTTGGTTAGTCAACTAGTATTTATAAAAATATCCCCTGACAAGATGGTGCTGTTGTATTAGATATCATTGTGCTAACACCAACGATTTAAACTTCCTAATCATTAAAAACTTGCTTTCAGATGTGGCAAGATGTGGTAACAAAAAAAATTTAGAAAAATGCAATTAAAAAAATATAAGTATTTCTGTAATTCTCTAGATCTTCTTCATAGAGTTTTTAATAGTTAAAAAAAAATCCCGTCATTATCCCTACATGACGTCTCTACCTTTTAGTGGTCTCCATGAGGCCAACAATTCACTTCTGCACTTTTGAAGTTATGTGTTTGACTTTGAGCTTGGGGCATCCTATTCCTACTTGTGATCACCTGTTTGTGGGAACAGAAAACTGATTCATTACCTGATTAATACAGATAAGCACATCATGGGGAGAGAATGCAACATAATTCACATCTACCTTCTAATTGGATTTATCATACTGTTTGATTCCCCTTGACCGTGTGGGTACCACTGTGTCCTGGAGGAATTTGCAGATCCCCCCCATTTTTGCTCTCGGCTTCCAGGGGTCACTTTTTCTGTTATCTCCTGATATCTCCGCTTTGCTGTCTTTTGCTGAATTTGAAGTTATCTCTTTACTCATCGCCCACTGCCCTTCAGAATCCTTGTCTTTGAGGTCTTTTCAAACAGATGTGATCTTGCTTATTCCTGGTGGTCATTCTGCTCATCTCACTGTCTTTTTTTTTTTACTTAGAGTCTCACTCTGTCACCCAGACTGGAGTGCAGTGACACACTCTCACGGTCACCCCAGTGTTCATCTGCCGGGCTCTGGTGATCCGTCTGCCTCAGACTTCTGAGTAACTGAAACTACAGGCATGCGCTATCACGCCTGGCTAATCTTTTAAAATTTATTGTAGAGACGAGGTCTCACCCATCCTGGTGTCTTATAGATGTCCTCCCTCCTGAACACTAACATGCTTGTCTCTGTGTAGCCCTAACTGCCTTTGTGTTTCCATGCTCATTACTTGGTGCTTACTAGTATTTATTCTGTCTTCTCTGGGAGAGCTTGTAAGGATAGGGATCCCGAGATGCTTTTCATGTAATGTCCCACAATGTTGTGAATTAAGTGACTTAGAAAGCTCTCAGTATCTTTCTTTTTGTTTTTTAGTTTAGTAATTTTCATCTTGGTCTCGTATCCTACTATTAACTAAAAACTTACCAGGCAAGGGTTCCAAATTCTGTGCTGCAGGAATGTGTACAAGTTTGGACTGGTGGATGACTCATTGATTCTAAGGAATTTAAAAGTGGTGGTTTACTAAGAAAGTCAGATGGAGAAATTGAGAAAAAGAGAGACAGACAGACGGAGAAAGAGAGAGAGAGAGAGAGAGAGAAAGAGAGAGAGAGAGATAGACAAACAGAAATGAAAGAGAGAGTGAGTTAAGAAATCCTGCTACAGACAGAACCGACTAAGTGAGGCATCCCAAGGCCCCTTGTGACTTACTAATAATCCTCTCCACTTGTGTGATGCAGACAGCAGGAAGGTGAGCACTCTGAGGACATCTGATGGCAGGATGAAGAAAAAGGGACCTTAAGTACTTCTCCCACTCTCAGCTCCAATTCAGTCAGTAGTAGTGGTAATTACTACCATTTATGTATTTTTAAAAACTAAACACTATCTCGTGTAATCCTCACAAACTACTTCTGAGGATTTTCCACAATTTTGAACAAGAAAACACACCCAAGGTCACACATTAGTACAGGGTAGAATCAGGCTGTGTGTCCAGGTCTGTCCAATCTTAAAGCTTGTGCTAAGGCTTGTCCTTACCTATTAACCTGTTTATTTTGACTTTTGATTTTTTTTTTTCTTTTGGGAGAGAGGGAGAAACCTCACATCTTTTGGCAGATAGGGATTTACCTCATAACTGGGGCTTAGCATGTTAGGTAAGTTCTCAGTACATTTTTGCTGAATGAACGAGTAGGGCCAGTCCAGCTGCTCTGTGACGGAACATGGAAGCAGGCAGTGCAGTGTTTCGGAAAGGGCGGTGTTGAGGATGTAAGAGGGCCTAGCTCCTTGTTCTTTCTCTCTTACTAACCATGCGATCTTGGGCAAGTCACAAAAATTCTGTGGGCACCAGAGTATTACCTGCAAAGTGTAAGGGGGCTGAGGGACAGTGTAATCTCTCCCGTGCCTGATTCTTGTGACATGTGGGGGAAAGGCTATTAGATCACTAGGACTGTGTGTGTCACAGCAAAAGAGGGAGGTTTCAGCCGGGCTCAGTGGCTCAGCCCGTAATCCCGCGCTTTGGGAAGCTGAGGTGAGTGGATTGCCTGAGCCCGTGGGTTCTAGACCCGCCTGGGCAACTTGGCGAGACCTCATCTCTACAATAAATCAAAATGAGCCACGCATGGTAGCATGCGCCTGTAGTTCTAGCTACCTGGAAGGCTGAGGTGGAAGGATCGCCGGAGCCCAGCAGGTCGAGGCTGCGGTGGCCGGGAGCGGCCACTGCACTCGAGCCTGGGAGACTGAGTGAGACTCCAACTCAAAAAAAAAAAAAAAAAGGGAGGTTTCCACTCATGGGACTCAGAAATTCTGCTCTCTCTTTTAATCTCAGAAGCCTATACTTGTGATTTATGGTAAATTATTCCATTTTCTTATGCCATTCCTCTTATTTGTCAAGGGAGATATATCAATACTTGCATCCTTCCTTGCTTATTGTTTGTCATGATCTCAAAGTTTCACAAAAGACAAAAATTTAGTAATACTATGATGAGGCTTAATGATCATAAAAAAGATGATAAATATCATCTAATGAAAAGCTAGCTATAACATCTTCCTCAACCAGGTAAAATGCTGAATTGTGCTGCCATTTAATGTGAGGGTTTAACTACAGATGTCTTACTATCATGTAAATAGCAGTGCTTGTTGCAGTTGAAGAAACGTATCATGTAAATTATAGATTATTCAGACATAAACTTGTAGGCTACACAATTACCTAAAATCTATATTTTAACTGAATTCTCCGACAATTTCTAAATTGAAATAATTTTTAATCACAAAATTACTCCTGTTCTACAAAGTGAATTATTTTAGTGAAAGGCTGGATTTAAGGGAGAGAGATAGAGAGAGAGGAATATTATTAACACCATGTAGGCCCTTTAAAAAGGGCTGACTTTGAACAAATTGAGGGTTGAACTTAGTGGCCTTGATCATCTCATGAATTTTTCCTGGGGTTGTAATGATCAGAATATACACAGGTAGAAACAAAAGTGTCCTTAGGGAGTGACATAAAACCTTTAACATGAGTGACTAGGGAAGTATTGATTATTGGGGATTATCCAGGTGGAGGAGGAAGAGAGACTTATCAGTCAAGTGCCACATTCTGACATTAGCAGGTTTTCTGAGGCAGAAAGCAGGCAGAGAGCTGTTGAGTTACTATTCCAAGGTCACCCAGATAGCTAGTGGCAAAATAAACCCCCAGGTCCTTTGAGCTTCTTCTTTTTCTTTCTTTTTCCAGAGATGGATCTTACTATGTCACCCAGGCTGGGGTACAGTGGCATGATCATAGCTCACTGCAGTCTTGAACTCCTGGGCCCAAACAATCCTCCTCTCACCAGAGAAACTGAGACTATAGGTGCCCCACCATGCCTAGTTTTGAGCTACTACTCAGGTACTTGCTTACCCTGCCACACCCTAACATTGCCTGTTGTCATGAGAACTGATAACCCGTTCTTGGATTTGCAAGGTTAACTGAGGACAACTGATAGAACTCCATCTATTGAGTTAGCAGGTATTAAGTGGGGCCCTCGGATAGGAAAGGGGTGCTGCTTTTGAGAAGCTGAGTGGGAGGAAAGCTATGCCGGCAGAAGTTCGTTTCTGGCATTATATTCACTTCAAAAAATGGATGTTGGTAGGGTGTTGTGGAGGGCAGGCATGAGGGAACTTAACGGAAAGTTTTTCCAAGACATATATTGTCTCCTCTTCTCTCAAAGGTGCCTCATTTGGCTGAAGCCTGTTTCCTTCCAGAGAATTTTAATATTAGAAAGGCTCACGATGGATATTATTTCCAGGCATCTAATTTAGAATTCTAGTCTATTCATTCTCTTCCTTTGTTAGCTTTAATGTGTTCAGAAGTTCTTCAGTCTATCAGATCCGCATTATTGCTGTTGCAATGTAAGCTTTCTCCCTCTTCTGCTATTACATATCTCGCCCCATACCAGGTAATCCCAAGAATGATCTTTGAACAAAAGTATCTATTGGAACACCCTGTTTTGGCCTTAGGGCACTCTTCCTAGTCCCTTCTACAGGGGGCCAGTTATCTTGGTCTTTCCTACAAGTGGCTGGAAGCCTGCTCAGCTGCCCCTGTCCCTCAGCTTTCAAGGGTTACTTTTGTCATCAACCAAATATTGAAGCAGGTGGAACCTGCTACCAGTAACATGATCCACTGTGGAAAGAAAGTGAGTCAGACCTGGCAGCTCCAGTCAAGTCTGAGAGGTAACTGTGGGAATCCAAATGCCTCCTTGTGGTTTTGTTTTTTTTTTTTTTGCAATAAAGGGCTTCATTCCTGAAGGGCTTCATTCCTGAAGAAGGTGCAATTCCAGTGTCATAAATATTACCATTTCAGTACAACTGAACATACCTGACACACTTGCAGTCGCCTCACATGAAGCCACCTGCCCCAAGTCGGCTGTGGGAAAACTTCGTCTTCCAGCACCCACAAGAGCAGTTCCAACAACTCAGAGGAGAGTTCAGACGGAGGGAGGGTTTTCTCTCGAGCTCAGACACACAACTCACTCAGGGTCACAGCAGGAGCGTCAAGTGAAGCTAAGAGTTTATTATGAAACACTTATGTTTCTCACCATTTCTCACACAATTTCATTTAGCTGGCCTGTTAATAGTAATTTACATGTTACTCACTGAAAACATGCACAGTTCTTTCAGCTTGGCTTCCTTTTCCGCCAAGGCTTGGAGCTGCTGCTGGGTCAGGTTAACCCAACCTCGAAAAATGTTCTTGGAGTTTGCCTAGTCCTTCCTGCCCAACTAGCTACCATGACTTCTTAAATTTATATGAAGGGAGAATAATCTGGTGGAGAAAAGCCCTACTCTACTAAGAGAAGACAAGACTTCTAAGTCAAGCTTCATAAGTTAATAATTATATGACTTTATCTCCCTTGGGCAAGTTGCTTTATCTCCTAGGATGTCAATTTTTAACTTTCTGTAATTAAGACGATATGCTAGTCACATGTCTATGGACAAGGATGCTACAAAAATGAATAAATGAATGCATGCCAAGCTCCAAGAACTCCTTTGAAGTAATCCTACATAAAGTCAGCAAGTTGAGGTTATTGTTACAGTGATTTAAGTGGATGTAAATGCTCACCAAAGCTTAACTACATAAACATAGGGAAGTGGAAGACAGGTGTTTTTTGTGCTAAAAAGAATAAGTGGCCAACTCCCCTCCCTTTTTTTCCCTTATTTTCAGGATGTGGGTGCATTAACATTTTTTAATTGCCCAATTCCTTCTTGTGAAGGTTTCACTAAAATATGTAAGTTTAGACTATCTGGTGAAAACCCATATCCTCTTGTTATTGATGTTTTAAAACATTTAAGTATTTTGACCTAAATGCTAAAGAACAAAGCCAATTGTTTAACTAAAAAGGCAGAATGTAAATATTTATTTAGCTTAGGTATTTGTAGCATCTATTTTCACAATCATAATACTTCCTTGAAAATGTTTGAGAAAGAACTATAATATGGCTCTTTGAAAAGCGTGGGAAATTAAGGATGAAATAAAAATTTGACCATTGACTTCCTTCCTCAATTTTGAATGAGATCTCAATGAAGTTCTCCTATAATTGGATGTTGATCCTATTAGCTTTTTATGTGGCTTCATATACCTCTACTGACTTTTGAAAAAATATTAATTTCATTTTAATAGATACATGGTTTACAGTGAATTAAGTGAAATACTGAAATACAGTTCTTGGGAAATTTTAAAAAAATGCTTTATATTTTATTTCTTTTGGATTGATTTATTCCCAGGTTCTGCAGGTCAATTTACATTTCATAATAGTGCTTACTCATCATTCACTTTCTTGTTTGAGCTTTTGATCTTTTATTCCTTCCTCTGGCCATTCACTCATTATGAATACACTTATCATCAAACAGTCGATGACCTAATTATAGTGCCAGTCACTTTTTTAGGTGTAATTGTATTTTGTAAAGGCTTGGATTTTCATTTAAGCATATTTCTTTTATATTTGGCAAACCAATTTGTTTTAAAGCACATCCTGGACTCTAGAAAGAAATTGATATGCCTTAGTAAGGTAATAAGTGAATGTTTACAACTTAGGTTTTTGACCGCAGGTTGGGGCAACAGCAACAATGATAATAGCTAAACCAACACACCTTGCCATGTGCCAGGGACTATTCCAAGTGTTTTTCACAAACAATCTGTTTTTAATCCTTACAATACTATTCATGTTCTATTTTTAGAGAAGAAGAAACTGAGGCGGAGGGCCTTATTTAAGTAATTCATTTATTTTTTTTTGAGTTGGAGTCTCACTCTGTCGCCCAGGCTGGAGTGCAGTGGCACGCTCACGGTCACCCCAGTGTTGACCTGCTGGGCTCAGGCGAACCTTCCGCTTCAGCCTTCCAAGTAGCTGGAGCCACAGGCATGCACTACCACACCCAGCTAATTTTTGACTTATTGGAGAGATGAGCTCTTGCCAAGTTGCCCAGGCTGATCTCAAACCTGCAGTCTCAGGCAATCCACTCGCCTTGGCCTCCCAAATTGCTGGGATTACAAGCTGAGCCACGGAGCCCGGCCAAAATGAGCATAATTTTTGTGCTATTTAAGCAGGTACCTATGAGGCTGTAGTCCGTGGGACAGGAACATGATAATACGTGTCAGTCAGGCCATAAAGCTCTGGGATTGTAGGACGTTGCAGCAGTGTCTGCTTTTAAAGCTCCTCCCTCCTGCTAGGACACCCCACCTGAAAATGCTGGGACTACCCACATATAGCCTCAAGTGGTATACACGGCAACCATTTCCCCATGTAGTATATTTTTTCTTCCATTAAACGCATCTGGGTTCTTAGTAATTATTTTGCAAACCACTTCCTTTTGTTGAAATCTTGAACTAGTCCTGATAGAGAAACTGGCTGTTGGGGCGGTGGTGAATGAGCCAGTTTACTAAAATCATCAGCAGATCTTTGGAGAATGGTGGTCTCTTCTGGTTCTTTGTCAGGGATTACAACTCCCTCCTTACACCCACCCTCATCCTTAAATACTTTTAATTGACTGCATTGTGCTGTTCTGTAATTCTAGCTTGCAAAATAAGCTCTCCTAAATATATCACCCAATGACTACTCCAGCTAACTATGCTTTCCATTTTTCACATCTTGGGTTATTTGAAGATGTTTATATTTACCTAATTCCCCCAGCAGCCCCAGAGGAAAGCAGGATGCCACGAGGCGCCGTGCACGCCGTCTGCATCCATTGCCCAGAAAGGACAAGATTCACTTCTCTCTGGTTTTCACACAAGTCACTGCTTTCTTTTTATTTTTTATTTTTGAGTTGAGTCTCACTCTGTTGCCCAGGCTGGAATGTAGAGGCACGCTCATGGCCACCACAGCCTCAGCCTGCTGGGCTCAGGTGATGATCCTTCCGCCTCAGCCTTCCAAGTAGCTGGAACTACAGGCATGTGTCACCACGCCCGGCTAATTTTTTTATTTATTGTAGAGACGAGGTCTCGCCATGTTGCTCAGGCTAATCTTGAACCCCTGAGCTCAGACAGTCCTCTCGCCTCTGCCTCCCAAAGTGCTGGGATTACAGGTTTGAGCCACTGTGCCTGGCGTCACTGCTTTCTTGACTCACCACACATCCTTTGGTTATGCTCTTCTTTGAGTCATTGCTGCTATTGATGACCAGATGCTGTTAGTATTCATTGCGATGTTCTTTTCTTTTTTCTACTGTTTGAAAGGTCTAATAACTTGACCCCATCTGTCCCCTCAAAGAGTAAAAACTGATATAAAACCGATCTTCCCAATGGGAGACCCAAATTTTATCTGTATGGTAGACAACTTATGGACCTAATCCTGACTTGTTCCCCACATCTTTAAAAATAAAAAGCAAAATTAAAAAACTGATTTTCAGGTTCAGTGACTGTGGATTTAATTAGTACCATTAATATTTTTCCATGTGGCTGGGGGATGGGGGAAGAAAGAAAGAAACTGTTATTACAAAACCATAATGTATGTTTAAAGACACAGTTGTAATTTTCATCTTTTTCCTATTCTTCAAAGCAATCTATCTCATACTTCAGGGCTAAACTGTACCTCTCTTCCTCTCCAGGGTACAAATCCTTGGTCCATCGCTCTCTTTTCTTTCCCAGAACACTTCGCAGCCAAAAGTGGAGGATGGATGGACCAGGATATGTCAGGCAACCTTTGTTTGTGGAAGAAGGTCTTGAGGGAAGGACCCTCTCCTTCCTTCCCCTGTCCTTTTGCTGCCTCCCCCTTATGATTTGCAAAGCTCTTCGAACACTTTGTCCCTGGCATCACTCTGGCCTCCGGATTGGAGAACTCCATCGCGGCGCCTTTCTCCCGTGCAGTGTCTTCAGCGGTGTTCCACCAGCCTTGGATGGTGTGGTTTGGAGCTGTTCTGTCTAAGCAATCAGGCTGCTGCAAGCATGCTGTTTTGACGTGTTTGCCCCAGCTTCCTGTTGCAGAGTTGGGGAGGCGAACCTGGTAACCGCCTGAACAGAAAGGCTTCCCCTTCCTCTTTATGTCAAGGAGAAGTTACTGTCACCTGAAGTCACTGTCAGCTTTTAGGAGTAAAGACAAAACATTGCATTCTAAGGAGGCCACAATGAATAGGAAAGAACCTCGGCTTCCCCAGCTAGACCTGGTCACACGATTTTTCTTAGCTTCACTTCCTCTCGTGTGCGATGAGGCAATACTATCTCCCTTGGTTATGAGATGGCTGTGAGATCATTTAAATGAAATGCTGGGTTCGGTGGGGGGTGGGGGAGGGGCACTCACGTGGCAGCCATTTCTCTTATGGAAAATGTATTTTGTTTTGTATGCAGGTTGTGGACTATGTCTTCTGAAGGTTATGTTTGAGTTGTAGTCATAAGATCCATATTTCCAGGATAGCCTCTGTACTCTGGTTAGGCATTTGTGCTCACTTTTGCCAGTAGAGTGAGAGCTCCTGGAGGGAAGGGAGGTATGGTGTGCTTGTTCATCAGTGAATTAGGACAGGGTAGGCAGGCATAGAGAGCAGGACCTGAGAGCTCAGGCTAGAGTTAGGCTGCCTGGGTTCAAATGCTGGTCTTAAGTTAGTAGCTGTGTGACCTCAGGCAAGTTACTCAGCCTCTCTGTGCTTGAGTTTCCTAATCTGCAAGATAGGGGTGATACTGTAAGCTACCTCAGAGAGAGGTTGAAAGAATTAAACTTTAAACGATTACAGACAAATGTAAATGGTTAGGACAGCAGCTGGCCCAGGGTATGCTGCTGTTATTTACAACATACGTCAGCCTCACTGCATGGTGAGTGTGCCCGAAATGCAAGCTTGCAGAGAGAGTCTCCCTCTGTCCCCCAGTTCTACAGGGACCCCAAATAAAAGTGTGACCTACACACGCAGATAAGAGATGAGTGTTGAGTTGAATTTAGGTTTCCGTTTGTGGGAGAATACTCTTCTGTTGGACTCTGTCTCTGCTTCTGCGGGACCCTCTATTTCTCTCCCATCTGGTATCCCCAGGGTTCCTGTCCATATTTGTTTTCGCGGTCAGTTCTGTGAGGACAGGACTACGCCCAACTTGTTTAATGCTATGTCTGTAACTCCTAGCCTCTGGCATGAGAGATTCTAAAAACATGTTTAACAAATGACACATGGAACACTAGAAAGTGCTATTGCACGTAAGCAGTTACCAAGAGACGCTATTCTTGCACTTAGTAAGGTCACCATGCCGGGCCAGGCAAGGGCAGGGATACATGAGAACACAATTTAAGTGGGAACATACCGTAAATTTACAACTCCAGGAAAAAACAAATATGCAGGGTCATAATGCCTGACTTAGAAAATAGTCCCATAATAGATAGTGTTAACTCAAAACCTCAGTCTTCAGTTCAGGGTAGGATTTGGGAACAGAAATTGAGTGGGAGATTCAGTACAGAAGAACCACACAATAAGGGCTGACTAAATATTGTACAGTCTTTCTCAAAGCAAACTTTTATAATAGCCATTTCTTGCCTATTAATTGATGGTCTAAGGTTTAAAGGAAACAAGCCCAGGAAGGTGATACCGTCGTATTTTTAGAAGTACTTAAGTGACTTCTGGCCACTCTAATGACTCCTTGAGAGTTACGGCAACATTTAGGATGTTTTATGTCTTTGTTGAGCATGTAATATATTACTGCCTGCCTGGTCCAGTGTCTTTTAAGGAATTCTGCAGATCAAGTGTCAGGCCATGGCAGGAGACTTGTTCTAAAACAATCATCAGCCAGGTTGAAACAACATCAAACATATTTCTAAGTTTGCTAAGAGTGCTGTTTATGGCACTGCACCCCAAAGTTATTTTTCTTTGCATCTTAGAGCTGTTTTTATGGAGGCAACTCTCCCATATCACACATGACTCCTGACAGTGGATGTCATGTCAAGTTGAGTGGTCTATCCGTTAGCCTTTCTAATCTAGCAATATTTTTTTAAAGGAAGATCTTTGTTGGTCATTAGCTGTTTATCCACAAAATGCTTTATACCCTAAAGAATTGATATCTTACAGATAAAATGTGAAGTGTGGTACAAATAAACATGTGTATGTCAAGTATGAAAACATGCTGGGACTCTGGAACCATTGTGAGACTGTCTACAATCTATATAACTTTATAATTTTAACAAATGACATAAATTTTATCCTTATAAATGAAACTCCCAATTCTTGTTTTTCTTTTTCAACTGGAGGAAGCTAGAAAAAGAAAGACTATTTTTGCCTTGGCATTGGGTTTATTTTAGGCCTATTTGTTGATTTTTGGGATGTGTTACAAGCCCCTGTGGAGAGAGGGAAGTTCTGGAGTCGGGAGGACCAAGTTTTTGATCCTGCCTCTGGCTCAGCCAGGCGCATGCCCTGGGACAAGTCTCTTAACTTCCTGACAGTCAATTCCTCATCTGAAGACAGGAATACCTACCTCCCATGGCAGTGTTCAGACTACACTGGGCAACAGTAATTTAAAAACCTGCATTTAGGTTGCTTTTTCAATATACACATCTGTAGAAAGAAAGCCAGACTTGAGCTAGAAAACTAGAGTCTTGGTTCTGCTTCTTCTTAGTTTTGAACACATTAACTCAGAAACAGACATTGAGTTCTGGAAGGATTTGGGAGTGTATCATCCAGTCCAGACCCCTTGACTTAGACATGACAAGACTATGTCTACCAAAATAAAAGACTTTTTTTTTTTTTTTTTTTTTTTAGGGCCATGCAACAAGCTCATGACTGGACACTGGACATAAACTAGGAGTCAGGAGATCCTGGTCCCAGCTTTTTTAGTCATATGGCCCTGTCTTTGGTAAAGAGCTACACAGATTTGTTATGATCTCATCATTTTTTTGTTTCCATTGCCACCTTCATTTGATGTTCTGAGTGCCAAAAAAGCTTCTTCAGAACAAAAGAAGAAAATGGCAACCATGACTATTTGACCAGAAGAAAATGATAGTGCGGAAAGCCTTGGAGTTCAGATATAGCTCAGAAAAAATGAGGGTCAGAGAATTGAATATCATCCTGGCCCAATATATGGACACACAATGCTGGAACTCCTGATTCTCTATCATTGAATCTATCACCTATGTCACAGGTGCTTATTTTGGTGGGAAAATAGAAAGATACCTCTTTGAGAAAAGGACACATGTTTTATATATTGCTTGAAACCTCCACAGTGGCTGGAACAGTGCTTAGCACCCCATTCGTTTCTCTAAATACCTTCTAAATTGTTTGAACAATGAAAAACTACTGCCAGAAATCTCAGTATAGGGTATTGATGGGGTTTACAAACTGATCCAACCTGTGCAGTTAGCACCCTGATCCATACACAGAACATGACCAGCATTCCAGAAGTTTCTTGCATGCCACCACCAAGGGTACCCCTACCTAACTTCTGACAGCATACATGAGCTTTCTCCTGTTTTTATACATTTTGATCAAATGGAATAATCCAGTCCATACTCATTTGCATCTGGCTTCTTTTGGAGACTATTCTGATGTTGATTTGGATGCACAGAAAGCAGGATTCCAAATTGGAGAGCCCTCAGTAGAGGGAGAAAGAAGTCTTTTGTATATTGCAGTTTCATTTTAATGACGGAAAGTGGTACCAATATAGCAGTTGATTAGTAGGAGTGTGTAGGTGTAATTGGGTTGAAACTTGTCCTTATTGCCAAGATTTTTGGATCTTAAATGATTCACTACATTTTACACCAAATTATAATTTTTAGTTAGGCCAGTTGGTGTAAACAATACAACATTGAAGAGAGTGAAAAATAAAACCCCTTTCCTTATGCGTTTTCCTTTGAATTTATCTTTTTAAACAGTTTTTGTTTTTTATGATATATTCAGAAAAAAATGATAAATTTAAAAAATAAATAACCCAAATAAATAGAAACTCTTGAATAAAGATTTCAGATGATTCTGTTTAGTTATCTTTGTGTTCCTATTGTCTAACTAAATGTCTGGCACATAGTAGGCATTCAATAAATGATGGACTAGAATAAATGAATGATTAAGTAAGTCAAAACAAGATGATGAAGACAACACATTTATTCTGGAGAATATGTACCCTCAGAGTAAGGAGCAATACTAGGAAGTGTAATATTCTTTGAAGATGCTGGAAGGCAGCTTTGAAAGTAATATTGGTATAAGGATTTGGAGTCCGTAATCCTCCAATTGTCATGGTGAAAGAGATTGCTAATTATCTCCTAGAATTCCTTTTCTTCTTCTTTCATTTATTTTTTTTTAAGAAATAGAATTCCTGAGTGTTAGCAAGGCATATGGCTACTGGACTAAATACAATATTTCACAACGTCCTTTGGAGCTACAAGAACTATAAGACTTAGTTTTTGCCAATGGGAAGTACCATAAGTGAAGTGGGCACCCTTTGGATTTTCCTTTTTTTTTTGAGTTGGAGTCTCACTCTGTCGCCCAGACTGGAGTGCAGTGGCCGCTCTCGGCCACCGCAGCTTCGACCTGCTGGGCTCCGGTGATCCTTCCGCCTCAGCCTTGCAAGTAGCTGGAACTACAGGTGCGTGCTACCATGCCCGGTTAATTTTTTGATTTATTATAGAGATGAGGTCTCGCCTGCCCAGGCAGGTCTTGAACCCGCGGGCTCTGGCAGTCCACTCACCTCAGCCTCCCAAAGGCGCGGGATTACAGGCTGAGCCACGGAGCCCGGCTAAGGATTTTACTTTTAAAAAACAATTTCTATTGGTTGGGAAATGATAACCATAGAACAACTAAAAAGAACCCAGAAATGAGTCATATTTTTGTACGGTGTCTCTTTGCTCATCTCAGCTCTGTTAGGTAAGAAAAACAAACTTCTGTGTTATGATGACATTATATTTTGGGGTGAAGGGTATTTTTTGGTGAGGTCCTTAGTGTGTACCCTAATTAATATAGATATTTGTAACAGAAGTGAGGAATTACCATAGCAAAAATCTAACTTTTCTGTGATTAAATAGCAACAGGCAGAAGGTGACGTGGACACAATATTTTAGCAAGGAACATTGGTAACACATGTTATTCTATGGTATCTAATTTGCTAAAACAGTTACCTGTCATAACTTGGTAGATAGGCCATGTGACTGCAGACCTTTAGCTCAAGGGAAAAAACTCAGAATATGGGTATATAATGGTCCTCACTACTTTTAACAATGCATTATGAGAGGAAAGGAAAGTCATGTAATTATTAGCCAGTAAGCAGAGGTAGAAAGGATATAGTTCTGATAAGGGAGATCCTTCGTACCTATGGTTTGCAATTTAATGTGACTCAGTACTTGAAAGTTTCAGCCATGTAGAATTGGAAGATATGTTCGTATCCCCAAACAGCAGTAAGTATGATGATGGGGGTCTTTCTCACATGCCTTCTGTTAAGTGCTCTCCTTGACTGGACAGTAGGGACCAGCCAGGAGCAAAGATTATGTTGAAGATGTTGCCTTCCCAATTGTTTCACATGGCTGCCACTGAAGGTAACCAACATTAAGTTGAAGGAGCGAGGGACAGGCTGAGTATAGAGACTAGTAAATAAAAGAGGACACTTGACTTAAGAACTGTGACCAGAAGAAACCTTTGGCTGTTATTACTTTCACATGAAAACTAATAGACCAGAATCCTATTTGAAGATGGAGGTAAGTGTAGTCTATTTGCAAAAAGGAGTGTGTGCAGGGATGTTGGGAGGAAGGGTAGACATGGCAGTGGCTGATAACTTACCCTAGTAACCATTTTTCCTTTTTTTTTTCCTTTAGACAAAATGCTCCCCACCCCCAACTGAATTTTAGCAGGGCACATGGTTGCCTATCTAGATTCTATATTCCTTCAGCCTTCTTTATGATCAGGTGTAGTATGCAATTCTGTGCTAGCCAGTAGTATGTGAATGGGAGTTTTGTAAGTGTTTGAAAATTATTGGTATTTACTCTACCTCCTTCCCCTCAACTGGCTGAGAAATAGCCAACAATTGGAGCTGCCTTGGGCCAAAGAAAGCAGCTGCATATTAGACAATAGAGCTACCCCACCTGTGTGATACCACCCACTACTGGACTGTTACATGGAAGAAAAATAAATCTTTGTCTTATTTAAGCCAAACTATTTTTGGGGTGCCTTTGATGCAGCAGCTTGGCCTGTATTCTAATGAACACTTAGACTTTTGCACACTGTCAGGTTCAACACAAGAAAAGGGAAATAGAAACTTCAAGTTTTTTTTAAATGGAAAGAGAATTAATTAATATAGGGGATCAGGGACATACAAAAATATTAGAAGGGTTGAAGAAGCAAGTGCTAAGTTGTTTCAAAATCATCCAGGGACAATCACAGAATTTTACAAAACTGACCAAACGGGGGGCCACTACCTCTGGACCGGCAATGGAACTACACCAGGATTAAGAACTTGCCGTTGCTATTGCTACCACAGCCTCTGAACATCAGTGTCTACAGACCCCTGGAATGTGGTGCTGGGAGCCTTGAACTGCGTGTCAGCAGAAATAAGCAAGAAGGGACAGGAAGGGGGTCTCTGCCTCATCTCTGCCTTCTCCATGTCCCACTTGTGTACATACGATTTTGAGACTCAGTTTCCTTCCAGAGCCCTGGCTACAAGGAGGGCTCTGCTGGGAAATGTTGTTTTTGTCTTTACAACCCTCTTCAATGAGAATGAATTGGAAACTGAGTACACAGTTCCAACACTCACTTGTCTCCAAAATGGACATGGTATGTTACCCGCCTCATAGGGCTATTAAAAGAATTAGATGAGATTTAATAATGGGAAACACACATATGTTAGCTACATATTACAAACCTCCCAAATTTTAGCTAGTATACTATATTTTTTTGTTATTTAAAATACCATGCCTATCTGCCATATTCTTATCTCTTTTACCAAAATGATTGGTTGGTTAGGGACTGATACATTTGATAAGCAGGACTTGATTTGTATAACAACATAAAATGAGCAGCCTCTTTGTTGCTACAAAAGCGACCACTTGAACATGAATTTTTCTTTACTGAATGCTTAGGAAAGTAAAAAAAGAAAAGAAAAGAAAAGAGAAGAAAAAAGCGAGAACACTACGGTTTGACAATCAGGTGAGGGCTAAGGCTGGAGAGGGCAGCAGGATCCAATTGTTTTTACCACCTTCAAAAGTCAGCATTCTGTTTTGGAACAATGGAAATGCATGGAAGGAGTTTAAGTTGGGGCGAGGCACTCTTAGACTTGCCTTTCAGCAATCCCTCTGGTGGAATGGAGGATGTATTGGAGGAGGGTTAGAGGAGGGAGGATCAGTGGGCAGTTGCAATGATTTAGGCGAGCGAGCGATGGTAGCAGCCTGGACCACGGAAGTAATGGCTCTGGGGAGATAGGCAGTTTGGGAGGTGTTCTCATAGCACTTGGTGATTGCGACCTCAGAATCCTGTCAGGAACACCTTGGGGTAATAGAATAACTTTATGTTTCTCAGTAAATATGTGCAAAATATCTGTGGGTGACTTTGGATACTTATTACCTGGGATGAATTAAAAGCCTGATTCTGATTCATACAATTAAATGAAAGGAAAGGAGATGATGTCATCTTTTGTTGGTTTACAACTATGAAGGAAACAAATGTTATATAAGGTTTTCTATGAACTGGGTCCAAAATTATCCAACAGTTATTTAATGACTGAGTGTGAAAGCCTTTCAAAGCATAATTATACTGCACTGTTACGTATTGGTGACCAAAATGTTGGCGAATTGCTTTATGCTACGTGACCAGACATTTGAATGATTTCAACATTTTACTCAGGCTACCCTAGTGCTGCACCGTGTACATGGAGGCCTCATGTCAAAGCATAAAGAATGCTCTGCCTATGTGGCTGAGGATAATCTTGATAGATTCCCGTTTAATTCGTCTGTGTGGGTCTTCAGTCAAGGACAACAGCATTAAGATAGTATTCTTATGGTTTCTTTGAAAAGGAGTGGATAATGAATATAAAAACATGGTGTACCATGTTTTAAAATCAGTAATGACTGAAGTAAGTATAGTACATTGCAAAATGACAGAAATAAATACAGGTCAAGACAAGAAACTCTTCAGTGCTCCAGCAAAGAGTTCTTGTCAGCTCTGTTCCACGTCACTGGTGACGAATGTTGGTGTTGCTGGTATCATTACAGGTAAAAGGTCAGTTACATTTCAACTTCCTTAGTCTTTAGTATTTCCTTTGCAGTCTAAAAATACACTGGGAGAAAGTTGGCTGAGTTCAAAGGGTAGAGAAATCTATTTTATCCTGAGGAGGAAAAGCTGAATTTTATTCAGTCAGTGTTTAAACGTGGAATAGTAAAAGAAATAACATCATTTAACCAACTCCAAACTGTTTGATTCAATTAAAAAGCAGTTATTGAAAAGCAGTTTGGTGCCTATTAAGATATTCTTGGTTCTTTTTTTTGTACTCTGATAATCTGAGGTCTCTATCCTCTTAATCCTTTTTGACTCTAGTGAAAAAGTTTATTTCAGAATATGCATGATTCTCTGAAAGAATATTTTTTAACCATTATAACTTTTAGAAATTTCATTCCTAAAGATGTCACATTTGGCTACTAATCTTACCCATTTTATTTATTTAATATATGTCTATTGAATGCCTATTATGTATAGGATTCTCTTAACAGTCAAAGTTGTTTAAATATATACTCTACCAAGGTCAAATTTTCCTGAATCCTCAAGTCCTCATGTTACAGATAGGAAAACTGACGGCCATCCAGCTAGGAAAAATAGTTTCATCATGGTGACAGAGGGATCACCTGATCAGAGTTCCATGGACGAGCCAGATGAGTTGTTTCCTAACCTACCTACTCCTCTTCATTAGTCATTTTCATGCCATGTGTAATGACATAACTCAGAGTAATACAAAATAGCTACAGCACATAAAATGTTATTTTAAATAGGTATTCTTAAATAATGTGACAATAATCTTATAGTGTATTGAGTCTCTAAAAAGATACGAGATTAGATTAGATTCTTTAAAAGAATGTACAAAACAGGAGATACAATGAAAAAACAAGGCAAACTTATTAGTACAATTTTCAATGATTTTTTCTTTAATAGTTAATAGTTTATTAAAGCTCTTAAGAAATCTATTTTCAGCTTTAAAAATCATAGAAAGAAGGTAAAAGGAAAAAATAAGTAGGAAAATGTGGTAGTCTGATTCTAAGTTGCCTAAACAGCATGCTTGCCTACCATCAACTTTTTAATTTCTTAGGCTTGATTTTCAAAACAAATTTCCTTAAATATCAGCTTTCCAGTTCAATTTATTTGTTTCAGATTTATACTTTATTTTTTTTCAGTCACAAAGGAATACATGTCCATTCTCATAATATTTTAAAAGCGCATAATGTAAAATCTCTAGAATAGAAAACACCAGATTACTACCCCCTGCACCTTTTTCTGCCAGTTCCACCTGCGGGATATTTACTGTTCATAGTTTGGTGGAACCTTTCCAGAAACTGTTCTTTGAATTTGCAAACGTTCCATTTCTAAAGTAACTACTGCATTTTAAAAAGAGAATATTGCATATCCTCATCTCATTTTAGTGAGAAGGACCCTGCAGATAGAAGAGAGAGTGGAAGGTAAAAGCAAATTCATATTGTATTAAATAAAATTTAAGAACACTTGTTTCTGGGATTAGCTTTGGAGTTTTCTCACAGTGTGCTATAGACTGAATTGTGTCTCTCCAAAATTCAAGCCCTAGCCTCCTTTAAAACTGTATTTGGAGACAGGTCCTATAAAATAATAATTAAAGATAAATAAAGTCATAAGGATGGGGCCCTGATATGATAGGATATTAGGGTCCTTATCAGGAGACACACTTCTCTCTCTTTCTTCTCTCTCTCTCTCCCCCTGCATGAAGAAGAGGTCATGTGAGCACACAGCATGATGGTGACTGTCTGCAAGCTAGGAAGAGAGACATCAATGGAAACCAACCATGCTGTTACTTCTAGCCTCCAGAAGTGTGAGAAAATAAATGTCTGTTGTATAAGGCCTCCAATCCATGGTATTTTGTTATGGCAGCCTGAGCAAACTAGCATTTTTTTCTCCCTGATGGCAGTGAATTTGGACGGAGCCTCTGGGACACCCGACTTTCCTCCATGAACAGGTTGGGTAGGAAAGTGATACACACCAGCTTAATGCAGTTCAGACAGGTATGGGCCAATCGGCGTGAAAGATGAAAGGAAAAGACTGGTCCCAGAGGGAGAACACCAAGACAGAGAGGCATGCCTAGGAGAAATCCACAGTTGGTAAACAGATGTTTGAAGGTTTCCATCAGAGAGAACTCCCACTTACTGGGGACTACTGCTAAGACGACCAGAAGCCTCTTTCTTCTTAATTTGCCATAACAGAGCCAGTGCATCATTCCAGAACCAAATGGCCTCAGTCAACTCATGTTTGCTCAATCCACTGAGTACTGTTCTCCACTGGAAAAGTGCCTGAATATCCCCCAAACCAAGGAAAAAAGGGTTTCCTGTGGTATCCCCACCCCAGCAAAGATGCAGTGGGTGGAACAGGACCAGGCATATTGTTTTATTTTAAAGTCAGGATTAGGTACATAAAGACTCTACTTACAGGTCAAGTTTGGGTCTCTCACTGGTCCTCTCTTTGCCCGGCTTAAGATCAGGTATGTTAGTGATGTTGTGTGCCTCCCTCTCTCTCCCTCCTCTGGTAGTGTCCTGCTACTGCCAATCCCTTTTTTGTATTATTAGGATACATATTTAGAATTCACTTATGAGTGAGAATATGTGGTATTCAGTCCTTTGTTTCTGTGACAGATCACTGAGTATAAATCCATCACTGACTCTAAATCCATCCAAGTTGCTGTGAAGTCCATATTTTTGTCCTTCTTTGTGGTTGCATAATATTCCATCATGTATATATACCACATTAAAAAAAAAATCCAGTCCACTTAGGATGGGCAGCACGGTTGGTTCCATGTTTTGGTATTGTGAATAGTGCTGCAGTAAACATGCGTGTGCAAGTATCTTTTTTGTTGAATGATTTGAGTTCCTCTGGGTATATTCCCAGTAGGGGGATGCCTCGGGTAGGCATCTTAACAGTATTGAGTCCTCCAATCCATGAGCATGAAATATTTTTCCATTTATGTGTGCTTTCTTTGATTCTTTGAGCAGTATTTTGTAGCTTTCATTGTAAAGGTCTTTCACTTTTCTGGTTAAGAAGATGCAGCAACATTTCTTTTGTGTGTGTGTGTGTGTGTGATATTGTGAATGGGATTGTGCTTTTTATTTGGTTCTTTGCCTGTTTGTTATTTGTGTATAAAAATGCAGCTATCTTTTGCATATTGAAACAAGAAGAAATTGAGACCCTAAATAGATCAATAACAACCCGGGAAATCTACTCTGTCATAAGAAAGCTACCCACAACAACAACAACAAAAAGAGCCCTGGGCCAGACAGGTTTTCAGCTGAATGATACAAAACATACAAAGAGGAGCTGATATCAATCCTATTGAAAGTATTCCAGGCAATCGAGAAAGACAAAACTCTCCCCAAATCGTTTTATGAAGCTAACATCACACTGATATCCAAACTGGGCAAAGACCCAACAAGGAAAGAGAACTACAGGCCAATAACCCTGAAGAACATAGATGTAAAAATTCTCAACAAGATTCTAGCAAATTTGATTCAGCAACACACCTTAAGATTCATCAACCATGACCAAGTAGGCTTCATCCCCAGGATGCAGGGCTGGTTCAACATCCACATGACCATAAATGTAATTAAATACATCAACAGATGTTAAAACAAAAACCACATGTTTATATCATTAGATGCAGAAAAAGTTTTTGACAAAATCCAGCATCCTTTCTTGATAAAAACCCTTGAATACCTAGGCATAGAGGGAACATACCTCAAAATAGTAAAAACCATTTATGATAAACCCACAGCCAACATATTGCTCAATGAACAGAAGTTGGAAGAATTTCCCCTGAAAACTAGAGCAAGACAAGGTTGCCCACTCTCACCTCTCTTGTACAACATAGTGTTGGAAGTCCTAGCTAGAGTAATCAGACAAGAGAAGGAAATCAAGGATACACAAATAGGAAAATAAGAAGTTAAGCTATCCCTCTTTGTAGGTTATATGATCCTATACCTTGAAAACCCAAGGGAATCTGTCAAAAATCTCCTTGCACTGATAAAGGACTTTGAAAAGATATTTCCATGGACAATTAAAATTCTATTCCCCAGTTTAAAAGACAAAAACTTTTTAAGGAGCAAAAATGACAGCTTATAGTAAAATTTCATTTAGTTATACAGGAATTTCTATTAATTTCAAAAAAATTTCTAGGTGAGAAAATTTTTAAATGTTATTTTTAAGAAAAAAATGATTATTTTAATGACTTATAAGTAAACTAGTATACTTCTGATAAATATTAACTTTTAGTCAGTAGTCTTTTATATTTTATTCAATTGATTTTTTCTATATAAGCTAATCTTTTGTTTTTCATTAATTTGCAAATTGTTTTTGTATTTTTTGCTTATTAAGCAGCTGAATTTTATCTGCTCTAGAATTTTAATGTTTTCTAATGTGTTTATTTCCATTTTTGCTAATATTAGCTCACTTTTATTTATTTTACCTTGGATAGTTTTTTTTTGTTTAGTTTTTATTTATAATAATATAGAAAGTATACTTATAAAAAAATTGCAGAAATAAAATTGTCATTTGGATAGTGTTTAACTCTTCTAAGTGTTTGTCTTCTCATTTGATCCTCAGGTCAACCCAGAAGTTGAAGTTTATTATTTATCTCTACTTGTCAAATTTAGGAAACCAAGAATCCAATATGTTAATTAAATAGCTTGTTTAAGATTTAATAGTTAATTAGCAACAAAGTACATTTTCTGACACATTTCAAAATTGAAGCTCTGTGATAATAACACAGAAAGTCTACCTGACCAAAATGATAATGGATTTTTTAAAAAAATCTAATGGTGCCCTTATTCAGTTGCAGAGCTTTGCCCTGGTCATCCACAAGCTAAACATGCCCACGTGTGTCCACCTCTGCTCTGACTTCTCCTGTGAGCTCCAAGTGGGATGCTCATTTTGGTTGCTTTGCAGGCATCATAAATAGAATGCCGAGTTACCAATGACAGTAAGTGGCAACTTGGTACTTCCAATTGTTTGGGTGTCATTATTGCCTTCCCTGTTTCTAACACCACCTGACATCACATCCATCAGCAAATCTTGTAGGTTTTATCTTCAAGACATATCCAGAACGTGATCAATTCTGTTGTAGACTGAGACCCCTGGAAGCCATCTCAGACAACTTAGTGTATAGAAAGTTATTAAGATGTGCCGGCCCTGGGATCACCTACCTATGAGTGGGAAGTGGCAGAAACAGGACTGGGCAGAATGGGAAGTTGGCTGAATTAATCTTAGGAAAAGTCTCAACTGACTCTCCAGAGAATTCTGAGTTTGGGATGATGTTTCAGAGATGCTTTGAGGAGAATGGACTTTCCTTATACTGTTGCGTGTACTAGTCAGTGGACACAGGGTGAACTGAGAAGCAGGTTTAATCTTGGGTGAGGTGATGCATCTCTCTAGCCAAGGAGACAGGGGAATGATTACTGTTATTGAGGAAATAATTAGAATGATGTGATAGAGAGTTTGGAATTGGGAGGCAACTTTAGATAGAGTGGTCAAGAGGCTGGGTATGGTGGGTCCTGCCTGTAATTCCAGCACTTTAAGAGACCAAGCTGAGAGAATTGCTTTCACCCAGGAGTTTGAGACCAGTCTGGGTGACATAGCAAGACTTCATCTCTACAAAAAAATTTAAAAAAAATTAGCTGGGCATGGTAGTGTATGCCTGGAGTCCCGGCTACTCAGGAGACTGATGTGAGAGGATCGCTTGAGCCCAGGAGGTTGAGGCTGTGGAGAGCCATGATTGTGCCACCATACTCCTGCCTGGGCAACAAAGTGAGAGCCTGACACAAAAAAATAAAACTAAACAAGAAAGAAAGAGTGATCAAGAAATGGTTTTTTGTGGGCTTTGGGCGGGGGGTGGGGGGAGTTGAAACCTGGAAAACTAAATGGGAGCAGGATCCAGCCCCTGCAAGAGCTGATGAGGAAAGAGGATAGCGTGGTAGTGAACTTGATGTGTTGAAGGGTCAGAGTAGAAGTCAAAGTGGCAGGAAGGTACTGAAAAAGGGGGAGAGTGATAGGAGATGGAGTTGGAGGTGTAAACGTAGACTTGATTGTGAAAGGCCAGGTTAAGGAGGCTGTGTTTTATCCTAAGTGCATAAGAAAGCCATGGGGGGGGGTGGGCGGCCGAATTGAGTTATGTAATGAACACCTTGGCTGTTGTTGGAGATCGACTTTGAGGAGGGCAGGAAGGGAAGCAGAGAGTTAATTTTGGCAGCTCTTGCAGTGGTCTAAGAAGGAGATAATTTTGACTCAGACTAGGGTGGTTGAAGGAACCTGGGGAGCTAGAGAGAGGTGGGAAAGTAGGATATATTTTGTGTTAGGGCTAAGGGGAGTTGTTGGTGGATTGAATGTGGGATTGAAGGATTATTGAGACTATTAAGTTACAGGTTTGGGTAACAAGGCAAAGGATGATTTGTTGGAAGTATTAAAGAAGATGTATGTAAATACGTTAATAGAGTATACTAATAAAAATAATTATTAGTATCTATACTTTTGCTGTTCCAGATTTTAATGTCTCTTATGAAATTTTGAAAAAATTAGTGGATGTTAGTTTACATTAGATTTATTTCTCCAGGCATAACGTCCAGTTAAGATAGATGCTAGTTATTTGCTTCTGTTTTGGTTTTATCTACAGTGACACTTACCTTCCTTGCTTTGTCTCAACTCAAATTCACTGAACAACTCTATGGAAAACTTATCTGAACAATATGGATTCATCATTTTAAACACTTCAGTGATATTCACATTCCAAGATTTGTGCTTCTCACTAAATCCCCCTTAAGAGGGAGTGGGGAGTAAATCCACACTATCCACATTAGATTCTGAGAACAGTGAGGTTCATTGTATCCCTGGAAAAAAAGAATTTACTATGTTTGCTATTTTACATGAAGGATCTTTAAAAAAGGAGCAGAAGGCCGGACACGGTGGCTCATGCCTGTAGTCTCAGTACTTTGGGAGGCTGAGGTGGGAGGATGACTTGAGCTCAGGAATTCAAGACCAGCCTGGGCAACATAGCAAGACCTCATCTCTACAAAAAAAAAAAAAAACAATTAGCTTGGTTTGATGGTGCATGCCTGTAGTCCCAGCTACTCCAGAGGCTGATGTAGAAGGATTGCCTGAGCCCAGGAGATTGAGACTGTGATGAGTCGTGATCCTGCCTCTGCATTCTAGCCTGGATGGCAGAGTGAGAACTCAACTCAAAAAAGAAAAAAAAGGAAAAGAAAAAAAGGAGCAGAAATTGACATAAGCTACTGAAGAATCTTCAGAAAAGATTGTGGAAGAGTCCTCTTGTTGTGACGCTTTCCCCAACTCTTCTGACCCTAACCCTGGACATAGTCACCATGGCTCCTAGACATGGGAGGGCTACTGAGTGTAGACGTGTGGTCCCGAGGGACTCAGATTGAATCCTGAGCTTGTTTAATGATTTAACTTAACACCATGATGCTTTGTGTTGTTTTCAGTGCTTGTGTCAGGGGGTTTGCCTGGCATCCCCAAAGTCCAAAGTCTTCTCTGTGGAGAGACATTCAGCACATGTGACTGTGCTGAAAGTGTTCTTAACAGGTCGATGTGTGTGCTCTGTATTGATTTTTATGGATTTGAGGGTGTGTAATCAGCCATGCTCTTTTGATCTTTGGCTACTTCGTCGAATTCTTAACTACATTTGTAATCTCCATTAACAGCAATGGAAGGGTGAACTGACTTGGGGGGTTATTATATACTGATTTGTGTTGCCAGGATAGGCAGCACAATTCATTTTCCTGATGGTTTTGGCACAATCTTTCCTGGCAGTTCAGAGATGGGCAATCCTCTTGTGTCTGGTTATTTTGACACAAAAGCATTGTCTGGGTGTTTTGAATGGACACAAAGTAAAACGTGAAGGGGAACCATGAATGCATTTGTGGGGGAGGTGAAGTCATAAATCATACCTCAACTTCCCATCTGTAGTGATTAATTGGCAACATTCTACCTAATGTTTTAGTCCTACAAGCAAAATAATCATATCCCAGTTTCATGAAGATTTTCATCCATCAGTTAAATATTACTTTCTCGCCAAGTGTTCCAAATTACAAACTGCCTTTATTTTTTATTTTTATTTTTTTTGAGTTGGAGTCTCACTCTGTTGCCCAGACTGGAGTGCAGTGGCCGCTCCCGGCCACCACAGCCTCGAACTGCTGGGCTCCGGCGATCCTTCCGCCTCAGCCTTCCAAGTAGCTGGAATTACAGGCATGCGCTACCACACCCGGCTGATTTTTTGATTTATTGCAGAGATGAGGTCTCACTGCCTTTATTATTTCTGTGTCACCATTCAAATAGAATATCATAGAATGCATTCATTTTCTCTATTTGATCCAATTTTTGTGAAAATTTAACAAAGTATAATCACATGAAACTGAGCACAAGAGTTTTTATGAGATTCACATGGTATTTATTTGGATTGGGGTATGATCTTTTTAGAACTCTATCCACTTAGAAGGAAGCCATTTATATATGCAATGTCCAATGTCAGAGTCTCTTTTGCCTGTGAATTGAAAGCATTAGACAGAGTCCTAGAAGACTCTGGGTTCTGGTTTTCTGGTTTCTATGTAGCTTCCACGCATGTCTGACATTCTTACTCCCAGTGAAGACAATGACTTACTATGAGTCACCAAACCATCAGGGGCAAAGATTAAAATTTCTCCCTTTCCAAAGCTAGTCAGTCAGTCAACAAACAGTTACCAAATGCCCACCAAGCACTGAGCTCACCATGGAGACACAGAGACAAACAATTATGATTGGGAGGAATCAATAGCTGTTTGCGTGAGGTAATCTGTATGGTGACAACGGAGACAGAATAAGAGGAGACAGAGGATTTGCACATAATTGATATTTTCAGTTACATTTGAAGTTTGGGAGTCAACATCTCAAATCTAGAATAAGGGATCAGGCAGGCCTGCCTGATTTATTGAGATCATTGGTAGAATGTTAACATGCAGATGAAAGAAGAGAAAAGAGGAGAAAATACTCCCAAAGTATTATGATTGCAGTTTTGCTTTATTTTTTTAAATAGTCCTCCCCTAGTGGGGATGGTAGTTCTCTTTGACCGAGTGCGAAGCTGCCTGCTCACACATGGAGAGGTGAGGGAGGAAGGGGACCCCGGTCTAGCCAGCCAAATCATCTGAATCAATCCTGGTGGTCAATGGGGTGACAGATGTCTCAGCCAGATTGCCCTCACATCCTGTAGTTTGACGTTTTTATAAAATTGTCTATATATGCAGAGTAGACATGCTTTTAAAATGATTAATGATTGTTAGAACCGGAAATGATATAGAAACAATTGGACTTAGAGGTTTTCTAATTCTGGTGTACATCAGAATCTCTTGGGAGTTTGTAAAAAGAATATGAGTGCACAGATCCTACCCCAGTGGTCAAGACACCTGCTCCCCCAGGTGATTCCAAAATATACGGAGGCCTGAGAACTATTTTCTTACTTTACAGAGAAGGAAACTGACATTCAGAAGAGTTAACATATTCACCCAAGGTCATATCAATTCCCTCCCCAGTTTAATCTTTATTGGCTGTATGCCCAGGCAGGAAAAATATGCATCCACTTTGGGAAGTGTCCAGAGATAATTTTTTTCTGTTTTATGATAGAAAAGAAAGGAAATGTACAAACACATTACAAAAAAATTATTGCATATATATTTTTTAGTATAGTTGAAGAATTATCTTTTATGGTTATACAATTTTGTGATAGATGAAACTATGTATTTCTACGTTCTTTTGCCTACAATTTTAAAAAGATGTTTCTTTTATGAGCTGTCCATGCCAGGGCTTATAGGGTGTTAGGCAGAGTGTACTGAATTTCACCATAACCCCAATGTAGGTAAGCCTGGCTTATTTTCTTCCATGAGGAAATAGAGAGAAATGTCATAGCTAACACAGCAAGATAAATTATTAGGATTATGATGGAAATGGAAAGCTCCTGACACTCAAGTTAGTGCTGAGTGCTGGGCCCCTAGTCTCATTTTTCACACAAGAGCCCTAGGTACTAAATTTTATCAAAATAAGTTTGGAATTAAGTTCAAGTATCTGGCCTGTATTTTACTCTTGCCTTGCTGGCAATGATTAACACAAGTGTTTAATATACACATTCTAGAGTATGTTCTTCAAACACTCTTACCAAACAGAACTTCCTTTTTTGTAATGAGTCAGCTCCCAGGGTGTTTGCAGCCCAGGGAATTGCATCCCCGGTGGTGGAGATACAGAGCCCAGCTGCCAGGGTAAACAAGTCATTTCCTAATGTAACTGCTGAGAAATGCTGGAGGAGAACACATAAGAAAGAAATCTCTTTCATGTCTCGTAGACAGTCAACTGTGTTTTACAACAGCGTACCAGAGATCTAACCACTCAGCAACTTGAATAACTATGGTTGGATTTCACTGTTAGGTTTACTTGGAAATCACATTACTCCTTCTCTTTTACATAATGTGCCAGATTTCTTTGATGACAAGCAGTGCATGAAGAGTCTAAATACAGTCTTAGGAGCGAAGTTTTAATGAGACTCACATTTAACTCAGAAGCCATTTTGGCTCCCCTCAAGTTTGACTCGGGAACATTTAGGAATATTTTTCTTCGATTATTTTAATTTTTCAGATGCTATAATGGCTAATAATAATAATAATAATAATAATAATAATTGAGTCAGAGTCTCACTCTGTCACCCAGGCATGATCACAGCTCACTGCAGCCTCGACCTTCTGGGCTCAGGCAATCCTTCCATCTCAGCCTCCCAAGTAGCAGGGACTACAGGTGTGCACCATGACACCTGGCTTATTTTTTTTTTATTTTTGTAAGAGATGAGGTCTCGCTATGTTGTCCTGGCTTATTTATTTATTTATTTATTTATTTATTTATTTTTTGTAGAGACGAGGTCTCACTATGTTGCCTAGGCTGGTCTCAAACTCTTAGGCTTAAGCGATCCTCTCACCTCGGCCTCACAAAGTGCTGGGATTACAGGTGTGAACAAATTATTTTTTAAAATTAACATTTAATTAAGATTGAGAACTAAGCCAGAGTCATGTAATTGTGGCCTGCAAGAGACCCCTAAGCTCATACATCAGGTACTTGAATTGTTTTGTTCCTCTCACCAGGAATAGAGGTGCTGTTGCCACTACACGCATGCTTTCTGTGCCTACAAGAATGTTATGCTCTAACATCCAGTCAGGAATTGTATATAGAGAATAACTTTCAGAGATGGCTTCAGTTGATTATTGATCAGTCCTCCTATAGTTCTATAATGCTAAGTGAGCTTTATGTGTATGTGTGTTGGTGGTATCCTCATTTAGTTTGCTGGATATTGGTATTTTTAACTTGTTAATGTCTATTAAAAATTCAGTATGTTCGCATAGAATATTTTGAATAGCAAACTTCCTTTCTTCTCTTATTTTCCAGTCATCTAATCCCTTTCTAATCACTGTTATTGGTTTCTTATGTATGTTTCTAAAGGTACATTGCATATTTACAAACATATGCATGCATATGTATATGTGCATATATATTTATATATTTTTTCATACAGATGGTAACATACTGTGTACACTATTCTGAACCATGCTATGCTCCCCTTAACCATATCTTGGAGATTTTCTCATCTCAATACTTAATAACATTGCTTCAGTCTTCCTCTGTAGGGCCTTTAGGTTGTTTCCAATCTTTTGCCATTACAAATAAAGATATATATTCCACCTATGGAAATATATTTATGGGAAGAATACCCAGGAGTCAATATCTGGTTCTAACCATATATGTACTTTTGTTCTCACTCATAAGTGGACCTTGAACAATTATTGTAATACTATAAGAAAGGGATTGGTAGTAATGGGATACTGCTGAGAGTGGTGCAGCAGGATTGGCAGCAGTGGGAAACTGTCAGGGAAGGGGGGAGGCACACCTCATCAATAAGGGTACCTGCAGAATGAACATTTATATACCTTCAGATGCTATCATGGCTGCTGCTGCTGCTGATGATGATAATGATAATGATAATGATAATAATAATAATAATAAAGTCAGAGTCTCACTCTGTCACTGTCAACTAGGCATGATCACAGCTCACTGCAGACTCGACCTTCTGGGCTCAGGCGATTCTTCCACCTCAGCCTCCCAAGTAGCAGGAACTACAGGTGTGCATCATGATGCCCGACTTATTTTTTTTATTTTTGTAGAGATGAGGTCTCACTGTGTTGCCCAGGCTGGTCTCAAACTCTTAGGCTTAAGCAATCCTCTTGCCTTGGCCTCACAAAGTGCTGGGATTACAGGTGTGAACAAATTATTTGTACCCTACATCTTTAAAATAAAAAATTTTAAAAAATAAATAAAATTAAATTTAAAAAAATTTTAGTGACTATTGTCAAATTGTAAAGAACATATACTAATTTATATTCCCACCAGCAGTGCAAGAAGGTACCCATTTCTATGACTACTTGCCAACATAATGTTCTTAAATATTTTGATCTTTGCCAATCTCATTGTTGAATGATGGCCTTCCCTTGTAGCTTAAATTTACATTCTTTTGAAAATGATAAATGATATAGTGCCTCTTCATATACAAGGAGAGACCTAAAAAAACCTGGAGTTATCTTTTGGAGGGTGGGCCCCTGGTAGTACACTTGAAATTTGTGCCTCTGGATAAAACGGTTAACCTTCCTATCTGGAAGTTTTGAGAAAGTTGTATCATGATTGGTGGAAGAAATGTCCTGTGTTGGGGCAAACAGGTGACTCGTTCTTCCACCATGACAATGCACCTGCCCACACCATGCTGAAAGTTCGGTAGTTTTTGACCAAAAACAGCATGACCCCTATGCCCCACCCTCGATATCCACCCAATCTCACCCCTATGGAAAAAGTCCTCAAAGGGGAACGATTTGCCAGTGTGGAAGAAGTGAAACAAAAAATGGAAGGAGCACTAAAAGGCATAAAAATTAATGAGTTCAAAAACTGTATTGAGCAGTGGAAAAAAGCATCTCAATAGGTGTATTGCATCAAATGGAGAGTACTTTGAAAGTGACTGAAGTTTGAACATGTAAGAATGAATACACAACCTTTTATAAATAAATTCCTGTTTTCTTGGGTTTCCCCTTGTATTTAAATCATTTGTTTTTCCTTTTTTGTGGACTGCCTATTCTTATCCTTTGTGCCCTTAAATATTTTTTTCTTATTGATTTAGCAGATCTCTTTATTCAATGAGGAAATTAACCCCTAGTGTTTCATGTAAAGTATAATTTCTTTTGATCTTGCTTGTGGTGTTTTGAGATACACAGAAATTTTTTTGGGGGGAGTAGGGTCTCATTCTGTTGACCAGATTGGTGTGCAGTGACATGATCATGGCTCACTGTTCCTTTGACTTCCTGGGCTCAATTTATCCTCCTGTCTCAGTTTACCGAGTAACTGAGACTATAGGCGTGTGCCATGATGACTGACTAAGTTTTTTTTCCCCATAGAGATGAGGTCTCGCTATGTTGTCCAGGCTGGTCTCAAACTCCTGGGCTCAAGTGATCAGCCCTCCTCTGCCTCCACCTTCTAAGGTATTGGGATTACTGGAGTGAGCCACTATGCTCAGACTCCAGAAACTCCTAATTCTTATGTAGTTGAATCCATCCAATGTTTGATTTTATAGTTTCTGAGTTTTGTGGAAAATTTTAGAAAGGCTTTCCCCATTTTTTTGAGGTTATTAAAAATACACAGTTTTTTTTTCTCCTAGTACTTTTATGGTTTGATGACTCTCTTTAGAATCTTGATGTATCTAGAATTTTGGGATCTGTGACATGAAGAAGGGATCCAATTTTCCCCCCAGATGGTTGTGAGGACCTTCCGCACACTTAATTGAGTTGTATGTGTTGGTAAGCTCCAATTTAGGCAGGTGTGGGTGCAGAGCAGAAGACGTGACCCTGCCTGGTGGAGCAATCCTGGACTCTGGAGGGCACAAGGGAGCAAGCACTTAATTGCCAGTGTTTTCACTGTGAGGGCCCTGGGGGTTCTGCAGAGGAGGCGTTAAGAGCTTTCTGGAAAGAAGGGCATGGGGAGTAGGTGGCTATGAGTATGGGGTGGAAATGGAGCAGTCAGTCATCTCAGATAAAGAGAAATCGCAAGAACTTGTTTCTGCCATTGAGGATGGAATTCATTTCAATATTTTATACCCATATTACATCACTGCACAGTGATGAAGGGCATTCGAAAAATTTAAGACAGCTCTGAACATGTTTTTGAGGGCTATGTTTATCTGACTTCAAATGCATCTCGTCATACTAACTTCATCTTATGCCCCTTTAAATGCAAGACTGGGAACTTGTAATGAATGTGCAAGGCTCAGAGGAGGGTGCAAAAAGGGTATGACTGTGCTTTCGATTGTATGCACTTGAAGATCTGATGGACCCCACAAAATGGCTGTGTTGATTATGTTTTTCTTCTGCTCTCTGCTGGATGTCTGTTTTTTTCAGTTTTAAAATTCACAGGAGATGAGGTCAGGCTCTTATTCCTAAAGGTCTGATATGTGAAACAGCTCAGTAAGAGTAAGAGATTTTCCAGTTATTTCCAGGATGTTTGCTGATGGGTGTCACTGAAGGTTCATGGGCCCTATCTTTACTGCACGCTCGGTGCTGCCCTGTAGTCCTGCTTTCTGGTCAGTTCTCTGTTCTATTCTCATCTGACTGGGGTGCGTGCCTATCAACATTTTGTTCTTCCACTCCTTCAGTGCTCTGTGGTGACGGGACATCTTGGCATTCTGATTTAGGAGAATGATGAACAGATTTCTGAGGGTTTATGCACATCTGAATGTAAATAAAGCCTTGTTTATTCTTTGAAAATGGAGGCAATGCCACACCTTTTCTGCTCTCCCTTCATTCACAGCACAAGATCTCTCCTTCTGTGTCCCAGAGTAACGAGGAGGCCTTTGGAGAGGTGTTTCTGCAATACCCTGCTCTAGAGCCTTCCAGTTTGTCCCTGTGAATGTGTCCTTTCTTCTTTCCTCCTCGTGAAACAGGACAGGGCATTCCTCCCCTTACTCCAGGCCCACGGCCCCATCTCTTACCTGTATCTCATCACCTCTCATCTTCTCAAGAACTCTGCTCCTTTAATTATCTTCTCTCTTTGTATCAACCTCTCCATTAGCACCAACATATAATCATACTCAGATTGGCTACAATCCACTCTGCTTCCCAACCTACTGGTAAATCATGGCCTACGGTTTGAAAAGCATTCTTGTAGGCCCTGTGCATATAGAAGTATATCGCATGGAAACTTCTTTCTAGAGCTGAGCTGTCCATCAGGACTTTCTGCAATGATGGAAATGTTTTATATCTATGCTGCCCGATAGGGTAGCCATGAGCCACATGTGACACACATCCTTGAAATGTGGCTAGTGCAAGCTAGCAATTAAAATTTTATTTAATTCTAAGCACTTTACATTTATACATGCTGCTAGTGGCTAAGGTATTGGACAATGCAATTCTGTGTGAGTGTGAGTGACAAGCAAAAAGTAAATGAATAGAAAAATAAGATAATGTCTGACAGTGACAAAGGCAGTGAAGATGCTAAATAGGATGGGGTGATAGAGGATGACTTTGGGAAGAGTCAGGCTGTAAGGTCAGGAGACATCTGTGGAGGTACTGTCTACATTGACATCTGAATGACAAGGAGTCAGGCATTTGGTCATCAGGGAAGAGGGTTCCTAGCTGAAAGAGTAGCAGATACAAAGGTCCAGAGGCAGAAATGAGTTTGGTGTAACTGAGAAACAGAAGTCCTGTGTGGCTGGATCATCATGACTCTTAGTAAGTACTAAAGGAAGGTAGATGTGATAATGGTGATAAGAAAAAATCTGGGGCCTGATTAATCACCTTATTGCTGACATTTTCACCTGGAAGTGCTGCAGGCATCACAAACCCAGCTTATCCTATGCTGAACATTCAGCACTTGCTCCTCTCTGTGCCTCCTATCTCAGTGAGTGTCACTAACACTTAAACTGGTGTTCATGTTCCTTCCCTTCTCCTCCCTCCCTCTACCTTCCTTCCAGTCGCTAAGTCTTACCACTGTCCTTTCTAAATATCTCTAGAATATGTCCAGTGGTCTACATTCTCATGAGATATTTTCTTAATTCATTGATTCATAATGGTTTCTTTGCTTAATCTATTTTTCAAACTGCAATCAGAGTGATCATTCTAAATCACAAATGTAATCAAGCTACTTTTTGGCTTAAATCTTACTACGCTCCTGATGGCTCTTAAATAAAGTAAGAATTCTTTAACAAGGACCCTTCTTACCTGATTTATGTGCCTTGCTCAAACCTGTGTTCTGCAACTTGTGAGTGTCATGCTCTCTATTCTGGGCATCTGCAAATAGTGCTTCTTCTGCATAGGATTTTCTTTACTTATCCCTAACCTTTGGATGATATCCTTGGTACATAGCTTAAGTATCCCTTCCTCCAGGAAGCCTTCTTGACTCCCTGGGCCATGTTTGGTGTCCCGGGCAGGGGCCATCAGTGCACTCTGAACTCTCCTCATGGTAGCACTTATTATGCCACACCATAATTGCCTATTTACAAATCTGTTGAGTGCATGAGGATAGGAATCAGCCCATGACACCTACTGTTGCCTCCCCAGCATCTAACATAATACCTGGCATCAAGCAGGTGCCCAATAGATATTTGCTGATGAATTCAAAAGAAATAACTTGGATTCAGGTGTTACTGACAGCCAATTATTGTTAGACATTGATTTGTATCAACAGCTAGTGTTCAGTTTCTAGTGTGTAATATGACAATAAGAATGTCTACCTTTAGTGAGTTGTTTTAAGGATAAAGGAGATAGAGTAAAATGCTAAGTATGCTCAACCACTGAAGCAGCTGAGAGTTTAGAATAACTTGCCCGCAGCTACACAACTGGTAAACCACAAAGTCAAAATAACCCAGGGCCACCTAAGTGAAAAACCCATTCTCTTAATCCCTATCTCAGATATGATAAGCCTTCTGGATTTCTTTGTTCTAATAGATACTTCACAGAAGGTATGTAACCAGAGAGGAATGTTTCTTAAGTCAGTCATCCTGAGCAACGGTCTGTACACTTACAAAGTCAACTTCCATCTACTGGGCCTGAAATGGAGCTCAAGACTAAGCTATTTTCTTTTTCTTTCTTTTTTTTTAGTTGTTCTCTCTGTGTTGCCCAGGCTGGAGTGCAGTGGCATGCTCATGGCCATACCCAGCGTCAACTTGCTGGGCTTCAGCAAGCCTTCTGTCTCAGCCTTCCAAGTAACTGGAACTACAGGCGTGTGCTACCACGTATGGCTAATTTTTTAATTAATTGTAGAGAGGAGATCTCACCATGTTGCCCAGGCTGGTCTTGAACTTGCAGGCTCAGTCAATCCTTTCACCTCAACCTCCCAAAGTGCTGGGATTGCAATCTTGAGTCACTGCGCTCAGCAAGACTAAGCTACTTTCTTCAGTTTGTTTGTCATAGCTCAAAAATCTTACTGAGAGTAAGTCTCATGGGAGGGGCTGATCAATGCTTCAGCAGTGGGTTCCTGAGTACCAGAGGGAGATTGATGGATGGTGTCCATGAAGAGGGAAGTCAGGAGTCTGGGAATGGAGGTGTTGGTCATGATCTGGCAGAAAGCATTTTGCATTCTCTTTGTGATTACTAATCCATTTGGGGAGTGGCCTTGTTTTTCATAATATTTCAGGAACTACCCTGGTGAATTTTGATCCTGGGATTTACATTACCATTGTAGCTCAGTGGAAATTCTGATAGACTATTGTTTCAGGACCTTTTGGTGATTTATAGTCCAGTGATTTGATGTGACTTTGGGGATTTGGATTATGCCATTTTGACCTGTGCTTGTCATCTTTATGATGGACTGAACAGTTAAATACAGTGTCTTCCTTTTGTAAAACTCCAGGCACTTGCCAGATTTCATCCTGCTTATTCTTCAGTGTATCCGTCTTGGGTAAGAGAGTGGCAATTGTTTGCTCTTTTACGGTGAGAAAGACAATGGGGGCCAGAGAGGTTAATTGGCTAACCTCAGTGAGACTGTACAGGTTACTGTATCTCAACCTCATGGGCTTATGCTTCAAAGTCAGACTTTTTCATCTTACTGGCGGTGAAACGCACACTTTAAAGATTCAAAATGCTTCTATGCATATTCATTCATTCATTCATTCAACAACTATGAAGAGCCTACTCTATGCCAGGCACTGGGGATATAGTGAGAAATAAGACAGACATGTTGTCAAGGGACTGACATTCTTTTAGAAGAGAGGGAACTAGACAAAATCATGTAAACATATTTGAATGTTGAATTTCAAATAGTAATGTTCTATGGATAAAATAAAAAGAGTAACAGGGTAGAAGGTGCTTGGTGGATGTAGAAAGGGTCATCAAACAGTATGAAATGGTGTCATGTGAGCTGACAGCAGAAGGATGGAAAAATGTGAACTTTGAGAAATCTGGGGAAGAGCACTCCAGGTAGATGGAACAGCAAATGCAAAGTCCCTGAGGCTAGAAAAAGATTGGCACATTCAAGGAGTAGGAATGCTGAATCTTATGAACCTTGGTTCAGAGGGATACCTTAGAGGATTTTAAGCAGAGGCGTGATAGGTATCTCATCTTTCTCATAATGAGATCTCTTTGATTGCCGTGCAGAGGTGGACTGAGGATGGTAAAGGAGGAAACAGAGAGAACAGGAGGAAACTATTGCAGTGATTCAATGGGAAATAATTTTTTCTGAGTACTCACTATACGTCAGAAACTGTAAGTACTTTCCATAAGTGTTTCTTTTCTTAATGCTCACAAAATCCTATAATGTAATTATTATTTTTGGATAAAGAAGCTAAAAGACTCAGAAGCTTAAATATCTCATCCAAGGTCACTCAGTCTAGGTGACAGAACCAGGATTTAATTTTGAAGTCTGTACTGTTAAATGTTCTTTTGTCCTGGTCTACAAGTATCTTTTTTTTTTTGAGTTGGAGTCTCACTCTGTCGCCCAGACTGGAGTGCAGTGGCCGCTCCCGGCCACTACAGCCTCGACCTGCTGGGCTCCAGCGATCCTTCCGCCTCAGCCTTCCAA
>NW_007251400.1:64215-95321 GCF_000164805.1 Carlito syrichta | reverse complement strand
TGATTTTTTGATTTATTGTAGAGATGAGGTCTCGCTGCCCAGGCGGGTCTCGAACCCGCGGGCTCAGGCAATCCACTCACCTCAGCCTCCCAAAGGCGCAGGATTATAGGCTGAGCCACCAAGCCCGGTTTACAAGTATCTTAATAGTGTGCTGTTCCCTATGGATGTTACCTCCAGACACTTTCAACCTACCTGTCCAAAATCAAACTTGTTGCCTCCTTCCCCAAACCAACTTTTTCTCTTGGTTTTTCACATATGTTAGTGGCATTGCCTAGACTCAACAATCTAGGCTAGAAACTTTAGTGTTTTCTTAACTCTGTCTTCACACTGTGATTTCTTTCGGTAATCTGCTTCTGTATTAAACTCTACTATTCATCCCATTTCCATTCTTATGATCCTATTATCGGCCTTGGTTCAGATCAGTCCAACTCTTCCAGGAGCCTTGAAAGTACATAACATGGATTTAAAACACCCAAGGAGCAGCCTTTTTAACATTGCCTAAATCTCATGTTTTTCTAGCAGTTTATTTAACTTACCCTCTAATAACTAGCCAAAAACAGAACCAATTTCTCAGAGGTAGCTACTGCTAATTGTTTCACAATCCCCATCCCCAGCTTGTTTTGTCAAAATCAGCTTTTCTATTTCAGGTATTTGCCTCCATGCATAAAACCCAAGTTAACCTAATTAGCCCATCCTGACCTTCGTAACACAGATAGACCTCAACACCAGGACAGCAATCATGTGACTAACCCACCCATCTGCCTGCTGTCCATCATCTGATGTCGGTGCCCATGCTTACCTGCCCCTTTGTGATGACAGACCACCACCCAATCACCTTAACGACCTTTCCCCATCAAAGGGAAGGATTAAAAGCACTCAACCTCAAGCAGTCAGCTGCCATCGCTTTACTAGACTCTGGTGCGGCCATGTGCTCTTTGAGCTATGGCCACCGCCATGTTTCCTAAGCCTTGCCCCCTTCTCCTAACTTGGAGAGGTGAATCTCCTCTCTCTCTCTCCTTCTAATTTACTTTCTAAATAAACTGTATTTTCTAATCTAACTTCTTTGCGATTCTTTACATCTTTCACATGACACCAGATCGCACACCAGACACCAGTCACCCCCTGCTGGGCCTGATCTAGCAAGCTTCCTGTTAGTTCCCCATTGCCAGCCAGTCTCTACTTTCTGCAGTTGACATTCCTGCTGCCTCTAGGTTTCCTCTTATCCTAAACCCAATGTACATTATCCCTTTCCTTTCCGAAGTCCTTCCCCATTGGTTCCCATTGCTCCTAGAATGAAGTTCATACCCTTTAGTGTGGCAGTCAGTTTACCAGTATTGGGTCGTTCATTTGCTGGGTAGTTCAGAAGGTTGCTTGTGATTGTAGCACTGACTAATTTGTGCTTGCAGCTGATAACTCTCACCACATATAAAAAGTCATGTGAAGAAGGTTAGAAACACACAGTCCAGAGAGTCCTGACTGAACTGCTTAGAAGTCCAGCATGAACTGTTAAACAATGGATTAGATCCAGTGTTCAAGGACCATTAAGGTGTTTCCACAGCCTTCTGGTAGAGCTTGTTGACCCCACAGCTCTAGAAAGCCAGTCAACAGGATGAATTTTTGTTGGATTGAATTGCATGGAAGGTGTACAAGGAAAAACCTGAGCTCTAAGGCAGATAAAGTCCAAACTAGTCACAGACTCTCTTAACCTTTTAATGTCACTCCAGGAGGAAAAGATAACCAATTTTTATGAATAGGAGTTATTTGAGTTAAAAAATGGATGGAAATTTTTGGAGAAGGAAATGTTCATCCCAGTGTTGTTTATTGGCAACAGGTCCCTGTGGGGTAAAGCACTGAATAAACAGAGGGCTAAGAAACAGGGGAACTGTATGGTTATTTTCTGAGTTGAATTTGCAGACCTGTAATTTAGGGATTCAAATCAGGCTGGTAGCACGTAGCCAGCATTCTGTCTTTAAGCACTTATAGTCAGGAGGCAAATGTATGATGACATGTTTTCTGGCCTATCTCCACTAAGGATTTCTTAAATGTATGGTGGTTGTTTCAGAGATGTTCTCTGGCCTACTAGATAATCAGAAAGAAAATTTAATCATAAGTTATTTTGCTCTATCATTTCTCATTAAAGAAAATAATTTTTAGGCTGTTGTCAGTGATGCCAAAGGAAATAAATGAAATTCATTTCTGCAAGTTTTAAGAACTATACTATAGGTTGTTCTCTATTTTATGTTTTAGGATAAATAATGGTTTTTAAAGGTAAAGTAGAAAAGCTCCATATTTTCCATATTCAATTTTAAGGTGGAGTACAGTTTTTAATTGTATATGATAAGTGAATTATTATTTTCTGCAATATTTTAAGCATAATATACATGTTTGGCTGACAACCTTGTATTCTACAAGTAATACTATAACAGCAATAACAGGAATCAGGCAAGAAAAAAAAGTCTCTAATCTTGCCATTCTAAATGTCAGTTGTTTTAATGTTTCCTTCTAGTCAACTGTCAATATGCTAATTTTCATGTAGTTACAATCTTAGCATAGACATGACTTTACAGTTTTTTACTTCTAATGTTACATAAGCCTTTTTTCCCAGCCACTTCATATTTTTCAGCCCTAATGTGCTAGACAATAATGGATTTCTTGAGAAAAGTTCACTAAGTTCTGGAAGTGAAAGGTGTTCATTGCTATCTTCAACATTACTATATTGTTAATCATATTTTTACTGTTTCAACTAAGAACAGCCTGCCAGTAGCCAAACTGAGCTCCTAAGATAAACAATGTTGGGACACAAAGGGCCATGTCACTATCTGTGAGTGCTAAGAAGACCTCAATTCTTCTTTCTTGCTCTAAAAAGAGTACAAAGCCTATTAGATTTTACCTTCAAGGCATTGAAGTTACTGCTCAGTTTAATGACCAGTAAAAGAAATGTACCTGGGACTTTTTGATTTGCTACCTTTACTAGGTACTCAATAAAAGCAAGACCATTGATAATGTTAATATAAATTATAATGACAATGCAGAACCTGTTGTTCACTCACAGTCTTTCCCACGCTGTTTCACTGAGGAAAAGACCATTTTGTTATTAGAAACAAGGAAGATGTTAATCCAAGGGCTTACATGTTGCAATAAAGGCAGTCTATAAAGTATTAAAAGATTCTTTTATATGCCTTTCCTCTTATTTGTTGAGGTTTGTGTGGGAGTGGATTTAGTATTTGCCTATTAGCAAGATAAATAGCCAGAAAACATTCCCTAGAATGAAATGTGAGCTGGCTCAATGGTACTTTTTGGAAGAGACCTGGTTGGAGGGTGACCCACTGGGAAGGGTGTGCAGACTGTGTGGCTTGCCTCATGAGCTTCACATGTCACAATGTATGGTCACAAAACTGTGAAAGGTCACATCTTGGTGAGGAGTCCTGGAGAAATGTGTGTATCTATAGCACAAAAAATTGGGCCAAAGGGAACATAAGGATGTTCTCTCTCTCACTGTTTCTCCTTTGCCATATGAGATGACCTTCAAGCGTTTCTGTTTCGCATGTTCCACTTACTAGGCCAATGTGTTCTAGGGTTTAATGTGCTAATATTTATAAGCTATGTTAATTACACAGTTTTCGTTATTGTCGTCATCCTCTTCATCAGCCTCAACCATGGATGACCAAATGTCCTTGGTCGACAGTCTTGCACGAATATGAATTTTCCCCTAGGTGCATTGGGTTTCCAAAAAATAAATATTGCTCATGACGATTTCCTGGCATTCATAGATGAGATAATACACTGCTAATATGGTCCCATCTAAAACAAAGATAGAATAGCCAAATGACAAAATACTGAGTTGTCATCTACAGTAGAGATCTCCAACCTCTAAACCACTGACCAGTACTGGTCTGTGGCCTGTTAGAGCAGGAGGTGTGGTGGGATGGAGCTCTATATCAGATCAGTGGCGGCATTTGATTCTCATAGGAGCGCAAACCTTATTGTGAACTATGCATAAGAGGGACCTAGGTTGTACGCTCCTTGTGACAATCTAATGCCTGATGATCTGAGGTGGAGCTGAGGCAGTGATGCTAGTGCTAGGGAGAGGCTGCAAATACACATTAACATTAGCAGTGAGGTTTGACTGCACATTGGTCCCACCCCCATCCCCACCACAAGCTGCGGAAAAATTATCTTCCACAAAACTGGTCCCTGCTGCCAAAAAGGTTGGGGACCACTGGTCTACAGGACAAACTGGAGACTCTAACCACAGCTGGGCCACCTCTATTTGCTCATTCATTCATTCATTGAACAAATACTGGTTGAGTGTCTACTCTGTGCCAGGCATTGCTGGGGGCTGGGCTCTCTACATAAGCAGGCCTGCTCTCAAGAAGACTTCTGGTGGAATAGATGGATATAATCTAAAAACTTTGTGGAAAAGTGCACAATTAAATCTGTGGTGGGCACAGCAAAGGAGACGGAGAGCGCAGGTGAAGGGGCAGTGACTTGGTCAGGAAAGTCTTCTACAGGAAGTGATGATTGACCCATGGCTGAAAAGAAGAATAATAAAAAAAAGATGACATTTGCCAAGTGATTATTATGTGCCAGGCCCAGATTTTAGTGCTTTGTAGGAATGATCTCTGTGAGGTACGGACTCAACATACAGGTGAGAAATTGAGACCTAGAGACAGTATGTACTTTGCTTAGGACCAACCTGTGGGTGAGCAGAGGAATGGGGATTGAAACTCAGTTTGATTCCAAAGCCTGAAGTCCTAGCCACCCTGTTATATTATCTCCTATTCTCCCTGAAGCTGTTAACTAGGTAGAAAGGAGGGCAGGAAGGGAGTAATGGGGAGGTGGAACAGAGCTCAAGGTGGAAGAGAACTGGATGTAGATGAGGAAGTGCAGGGAGGGATGAGTGACTGAGGCACGTGGGGGAGAGTGAGATGAGGCAGGGAGGTGGGTGGGAGCTGACTGTACAGGGCCTGTGTGGTCATTCAGACTGTGGCCCTGCTCAAGAGGAAGCCACTGGAGGGCACTAAGCAGGGTGAACATAATCAGACATGAGTTTTGAGAAGGTTACTCCAGTCTAGCTGGAGTGTAGAGCTTAGGAGGGGGCAAAGGCAGATTTTGGGAGACAAATTAAAACCCTTTTGTGAGGGGTTGGATTGAGAGCGATGGAGGTGTAGATGTAAGCTCTAACTTTCCGACGTTGGCTCTTTGATGGAGAATGGTACCATCGATTGAGAAGGGAATAGTACAGCATGATGTTGTTTAGAGGAAAAGGTCATGAATTTGATTTGGGCAGATTGAATTTGAGGTGCCTTGCAGACATCCAGGTGTTGTCTAGTAGACTGTTTTATATATAGCTCCAGAGCTCAGGAAGAGGTTAGGGCAGGAGATAGAAATTTGTGAGTCATCCTAGGAGAGGTGGTAATTGTGCCCATAGGTGTGGGCGAGAAAGTTTAGAGAGAGAGTCTTTGTATTTCCACTACCCCCTCCTGTGCTTTCTTCTTTCAAACTTACTTCTGAGGCATGTGTACCCCTTCTACTGGTCAGTTAACTCCTCTCACCGCAAACTTGATTCCTCTGTTCCTTTCCAATCAATTCTTCCCTCTTGATTCTATATCCATCCATCAAATTAAAGTCTATATCCTTGCTGTCTACCCACTCACCCTCCACTGTCTTGAGTGCCGACTTTTCTTTTCTCAGTTCTATGAATGTTTCTTTTTCAAAGGCAGTCTGTGACCTCCTAAACACTAGATCCAACGACTCATCTCACCTCAGGCTACCCTTCCCTGGCTTCTCCTTAGCATCTGATTGTTGCTCCTACTCCTTCTCTGAGATCCTGAGCACTCCTGTCTCAGTTCTCCTGTCCTCTTCATGTACTTATCGTTTTTCTCCTTTCTACATGGAAGTGTCCCCAGGAATGCTTTCTTCTTCCTCCTTCCATACCTACACTAGCTACCTCAGCTGTCTTGCTCAATCCCCTGGCCTTAGCAGCCACTCCCATGTGGACAGTGCCAAAGTGTATGTTTCTCACCAAGTCCTGAACACCTCACACCTGAATGTCCAATGGCTGGCTAAACACCCCTCTATATCCCGACGGCATCTCAAACTCAGCATGGCCCATCGCAAACATTTTCTTTTCCTCTCAATCAAGTCAGTGTCCCACATTGTCGATTTTAGCTGACTTCCTCTTTTTCCATTTTCTTTCATGCTACCATATTTCCTTTAATATCTTACCATATTTCCTGTTATATTCCCTATTACCTCTTACCTATCCTTTGCAGTTGTCTCCTAACCAGTCTTTTTCCTCATTTCGTTTTACTCTGAATGAATCTTACATATTTGCTCTAAATGAATTGTATACTCAACCCAGATCATATCACTCCTCAGTCCCAAATCTTTAATAACAATCTATTACTATTGAATTAAATGCCAACCCTCAGTCTAGTTTTAAGGACCCTCTCAATATGGTGACGGCATAGCCTCCCACCTTTATCCCTTGAGACCACCTGACACAACTTAGGAGCCAACTATATTAGCCTCTCCTCCAGACTGTATGACACTTGAAGGCAGAGGAAAAGGCAGCCATCCTGTCTCAAAATTATTGTGCCACCTCTAATCTACTCCTGGAGCATAGAAAGTTTTGTTGTGTAAATAGAAAATTCTCTGATGACTCCCAGTCCTTGTCCTTGCTCACAGTTGTGCTTCCTATGTGGAGGGACCTCCGCTTTCTGTCACAGAAGTATATGCAAACATGCCATTTTAAATTGTGAATTATATAAATTATGTAAACATGCACACACATATATAACCAGTTTATTAAAAATCTACTCAGCCTTCAGGACTTATTTTCAATGCCACTACCTTCATGAAACCACTTCTTATACCCTTAAGAGCCATTCCTTTTTGGAAACTTCAAAGTGCCTCCCTTTCCATTAACTTATCTATTTTCTGAGTTGAAGTCACCCAGGCTGTCACCAAGGCTGGAGTGCAGTGGCACAATCATAGCTCACCATAGCTTCGACTTCCCAGACTCAGGCAATCCTTCCACCTCAGCCTCCTGAGTGACTGGAACTACAAGCACGCCACCATACCCAGTTCATCTTTTTTTAAAAAATAGTTTTTTGTAGAAATGAGGTCTCCCTGTGTTGCCCAAGCTGGTCTCAAATTCCTGGGCTCAAACAATCCTCCTGCCTCAGTCTCCCAAAGTGCCAGGATTGCAGGAGTAAGCCACCACGCCCGGTCCTTTTTATTTATTCATTTTAAAAATTATTTTAAGTACCACAGTGGGATGCAAGAAATTTTCAAAGAACATATCCCTAATCTTATATCTATGCTGTGTTTAATCAACGGATACACTATTATTATAAATCTTTGAATCTAGACAGTAATTCGAAGATTTCCCATCTCCTGTGGTCCCCCATGATATCTTCCCATCAGTCACTCATTCTATTTAACATGTTGGAAACTGGGACTGTGTCTTGCTCAGATTTATTTAGGTCCCCAAAGCTCCTACCATGATGACTTACCTGTAGATGTTTGTCGATATTTGAGGATTTGAATTAAGTGAAATGGTATATACGACTGCCAATAACTTCCATTCTAAGTGAGAAAATGAGTCAAAGATTCAGACCTGTGTTTATTTTGCTTTCAGTCACCAGAGAAAAAACAACAATTCTCTTCTCATAGAACTGGCAAAAGGAGCAGTGCAGCCAAATATCCCACAGTATGTAGATGTTCTGCCACTCGGTGTGGAGAATAAATGAAACGAAGCCATTGCGAGGGTGGAAACATGAATGTTATGCAAACACAGGCATGATCACATACAGCTAATCTCTACGTGAGCCTTTCCTTCCCAACTCACTGACTCTACTGGATTCCAGCCACCAACCAAGCCCTCAGGAAAGCTCTTCAAACATATCATGGCCTTGTTCCTACATCAGTTACATAAAATGATGCTTGGTTTTCAGAAACCTGTATTTGTGATATTTGAAGTTGGTCATTCCTCAATGGGTTTGTGGAGTGGGGTATGAATCTCAACTCTTCTTAATTATCTCCATCAATATAGAATGATTAGGACCTTGTAGGATTTTGTTTTCACTCTAAGACATGATTCTTTCTCCACCACTCTGCCCTTTTAAAAATAAACTGGGTGATGACCAAAGTCTTAGGATGAAAAATAGCCCTGATGAAAGTGTTCTGGACAACTCTTCCAAAGATTAAATGAGTATCTTCCAAAGTAGCCACTGGATTATAAGGAAAACATTTGCAGGAAGAAACCACAGAGCATGGAAAGCAGGGTCAAAATCAGTCATCAATAAGTCTATTGTTTCTATCTGGGAACTTAATATTTCATGGAAGTGTTTCAAAAGGGCTGCACCACTTTAGTTCTGTTCAGGTTACCAGACAGTGACTTGGGTAAGGGGGAGGTTAAGTAGGAGGAGAACTTTTTTGCTTTTGACAGAGAGCCGAACCCAACATTGCTAGGGGTTCACCTGGGTCACAGCAATGCAACTGGCAGGTCAATGTGCATAGGAGTTATAGTGCAGAGGTCACTCGTAGACTGGGTCAGGTGCCATTTGAGTCAGGAGCTCCAAGTGTGAGGATCGTCAGCTCTAAGTGGGAAGCCCATTATTGTACTTTGTTGTCCCAGGGTATTCATTTGTAAAAGGGCTACCACAATTCCTAGACCCAGCCTATTTCACAAAGTGGCTACATTAATCAGATCAGAAATGAGAAAACAAAATAGAGCTAAAACTTATCACAGCATTTTGAGATGCTGAAATGTTATAGAAATATAGTATGCCCTTGTACTTTCATGTCATTTTGAAAGGGGCAATGGCCTTTTCTTTTTATTCAAGTGCTCTTAAAAGTTAATGAGAGATGTTCAAATGGGTGTGAATATGTGAACTTACAGCCTCACACCGTTGCAGAATAGTGAAATGGTTCCAAGATGTCTTTCTGGGTTTGAAGTCTGCCTCAACATGATTATGCAATGTTTTGAGAGTCTGTTCCAAGATCTCTTGAACTGCTTATGAGACATTTTGTTTATTAAATAATTTTCTGAGATACACCAGGTTTCAGTGACTAATGGATTCATGCAAACATATGCATGACAACTAGAATTATAGAATTAGAGAAGAGATTATCTAATACACCCTGTGTTTTATGGTAAAGGAAACCAGGTGCCAGAAATCTCAATGACTTGCCCAGAACCATATGACCTGTCTATGAGAAAGCGAAGACTAGAACCTAAACCTCAAATTCCCAGTTCAGTGTGCTTTCTTCAGAACATATTTTCCATGAATATTCTGATTATGTATTTTATTTCCATGGTCAATGATAAATCCTTTGAAGAAAGTGAGAATGACTTTTTCTTCCCAGTGATTTCAAGATAAGAGAAATATTTTATAATGGTAATGCAAGGAATGTTCAATTATCTGTAAAATGTATAACTCATAAATGCTTTCAAGTACATTTAATCTTTATAATTCAGGTGATGATTGCTATTTGCACGAGATACAAATACCACTAAGTGAAAGGAAGTATCTTGGTTAAAATTTCTAAAAATCAAAACTCATACTCCGGGCAGGTTGGGTTTTCAATTCCATTCTTGGAGGTTTTTAATGCAAATGGAAACGATACTTAACTATTTTTCAAAATGAGGGACTATTAGTCATGGAGATAAGACTGTTCCCACTTCCCTCCTTTGTTTGGCTGAAAGTCGAAGCTAGCCTCTGCCCTAAGGTATCCTTAAAAGCTGACATTGATGTCACTGTGACATGCCAACCCATGATGAATATAGTGTTCCAGTTCATCAGCAAAACCTCATTTACTTGAGAAAAGCTTTTCTGGATTATCAGTAATAGTAGTGGTAATAACAACAACCAACTGACATTTATCAAACACTTATTGTTTCCAGTGTCTGTTTGAGATACTTTACAAGTATTAATTGATTTGATTTTCCCAGCAAGCCTTTGAAGTAGGCACCATCATCATCTTAATTTTACGGATGATAAAACTGAGACACAGAGAGGGTAAGTAACTTGCACCAGGTAACACACTAGCAAATGGCCAATAAGTAATTTTTACATTTTTGTTATTATTGAAAATATTTAAATGATCATTTTCATGTAATAACCTTGGTTGTTTAGTTCTTTGTCTTTGGACAAAGACCCTTCCCACTTTTTAAGAATCAGTCTCTCAACTCTAAAATGATTGGGTTGAACTAGTTGACCTTGAAGGTTTACTCTAGGTCTACATATCTAGGGATCTATCACATCCTCTAATGCTCTGTGGACCTAGGCTGTCCTATCATACCCTGTTCTAGCTTCCTGTGCCACCTTGCCCGATTACCAGGGATAAACAAAAGTAGTACATCATTATCATTTGTATTTCAATATAAACATAAGATGTGCTAACTCTTCAAAATATTTTAACTTGGAGAAAAAACAGGGAAACTACATAACCACTCCTGCTCTCCCCTTTTCTCCCTCCCACTTTGCTTCTGAAAATATTTGTTTTAGCAAAACCTTTTGTCAAAGGTATTACAAAGTCCGCCTCTAAGGAATAGGAGGCCCACAGTCCTACAAGTCTTCCCTTTACCCCAACATGTTTATACCGACAAAACCAGGTTAAAATAAACATAAGGGAAACCTGAAATGGGGAAAGAGGAAGGTGACATCACCAAATAAACATCAAGTCTTGTATCCAAACATCCGCGAAAGATGTCATCCCCATTACTCATGTTGGAGTGTGCTCTGGGTACATTATCCATTATTATTATTGTTAAATACTTTTATTTAATGTTATTATTATTAAATAATTTACTGAGATCCATTAGGTTTTAGTAACTAATGGACTCATGAAACATATGCATGACATTTAGAATTATAGAATTAGAGGGGAAGAGATAGTCTAATACACCTTGTGTTCTAGAGGGGAAAGGAAATCAGATGCCAGAAAGTCTAAATGACTTACCCAGAGTCATATGAACTGTCCATGAGAAAGCGGGGCCTAGACCCCAAACCTCAAATTCCCAGCTTAGTGTACTTTCTTTCTAACACATTTTCCATGAATATTCTGAATATATATATATCTATATACACACACACACATGTATTTTACTTGAATTCGGGGCCCTCTTCAACATTAGCTAGTGCAGGGCAACCCTCCTCACCACCCCAAAAGTGTGAAGTCCCAGAAATTCTCCCCATCTGCCATTTGAGAGTTAAGTGGTGTTATTTGAGAGTTCTGCTGTGAGTTCCGTGATACGTTTTGGTACAGTATGAAACTGAATCACCACAAATTACAACTTCCTGGACAAAATCAATGAGCTCTTCAAAACAGTTAAAGACATTGAAATTTGTACCTTTTTATATGTGAAACTGTCTTATGAAGTGCATTTACCAAGCCTTGAAACAAACACAAGTATTAGGATAAAAGAAAATTGAAACTATATGGAATGGATTGTTGCTGAAAGAAAGAGAAATAATTGTTTATTTTTGTATTTGATGTTCCAAGCAGTAGGGGTTAAATCCTTGCTCAAGTTGATGCATTTTCTTTCTTATGAATCAAGCACTAAAGTATGTCCATTTCATCATTTTCCTCACACACCTAGCTCTTCCTTTAATATGCCTTGTCTCCACTTGCCTGCAGACTGATCTCTCCATATTTTGTTTCTGACTCTAAATAACCATGATCACTCATGATGAGAGAGTATTGGTTAATGAGATGGTTGCTAGACGTTGAGAGAATTCACTTTTGTTTATAAAGCCATGCCAGTCTCTTCTATAATGTAACTTTTATCTTTAGACCGAGAGCATTTAACTCACCTCTTCCTTTTTTTGCTCAGTGTTCTTATCTGCAATTGATGATTACTATTTAAAGACTTAATTCTTCAGTCATGGAGAGTTGGATAAAACATAGGGACACAGGGGTTGGAAGACAGATAGAAATTTCTCCCTGCTCTTCTGTAAGTGTCTTCCATACCCTTTTACAGAAAGCAGTGGTGAACTGTCTCCTGGAAGAAACGTTTATTCTTGTATCATATAACAAACTTCTCTTAGTATATTGAGCTGACATGCACCTCAGTACCAATGCTAACATCATTTCTCCCTTCTTTTCATATAGGATTTTTGTGCATTAGAACTGAACTCTGACAATAGGAAGTTGTGTTAGTGCTGAGCTTGGCACATTTCCATTCAACTAGTAACAGAAGTGCCTGCAAAGAGAGGGTCATGATGACCTTAACCTGGGTTCTAGCTCAATCCATAACCTGAGGCAAAGGTAATTACTTTATGTATAATCACCACTTGAATTTTCTGCTCCACTGTATTTACAGTTAGAGGAAAACCAATCCTGTTATATGTACATGCTTTCTGTCAAGGATGTAGCATACATGTCAACAAAGTATCCTTTTAAGCCAATATTTGCTAGGAAAAGCGCAGGGTGTTCTTGGTATTATTATGGTACACAAGTCTTCACACACTAATAAAAGACTAATAATAAATATGTTACATATTTATACACAAGTAGTATGAAGCATAACAGGAAAAAACAGGTCTACATCGTAATAATATCAAATTCACACATGCTCTGATAAGCAAAAGGTTCTGTACTTACATTGATCATAGATGGAGTTTTCTGCTCTGTCTCTTATGAGAGGAAAAGCAGTTTTACTATTTTATTAAAAAATAAAATTACTTCTTTATTGGCCTTCCTTCAGATGAAATGGAATAGATGAATAATGTATGCATCTTATTCCAATTAAAAAAATGTCCTGTGATTTATACAGCTATAGTTGAGAGGAGTCAATTGACACTTGAAGGCAAAGAAGATGAAAAATAAAAGGATAAACGGGTGGAAAATTCCACAGCTCAAAATCCCAATGCTTTCTCAAGGACAAGATTGTTACTTGAGAAGGCTCTGTTAAATTTTTGGCATTCTTGCATTATCTTCCTTTGAAGATGGAATGTAAACTCTAGTTTTCAGCCAGTATCACTGTTCTCTGAAGAAGATTCTATTTTATTTGCTGGAACTTTTTGGTAACACGATTTCTCTAAATTTATATGAATAGTTAGTATTTCAAAAGTCTTGGACATTGAGAGTTTCCCTTAGTGGAAAAAGTAGCCTCATTTTTAGAAAGTCCAGGGCAGATTTCCTTTCTTGGGACTCAGTATCAACCCAGAAAGAGACCCACTCTTATCTACAAAGGTTTTGATTAGAACTTGTATATTCTATTGTGAATCCTATGGAGTATCATTAATTCATTTGCTATAGAAGTCAGTCGGAATGCCAGCAAGTGGGCTTGAGAGGCTGGGCAAGTGTTGGGTGCTAGTGGTGAAGATGTGTTCCCTTGTTCTTCACCACATACAGAACACTGTAATGGATAAGTATTGGGTGTATTGGATGCCATAAATAACATCTGAATTGGTGAGTTTTAAGTTACTTTTACTATTTTCCTCTGTCGAGTACAATTTGACAATGGTCTAAGCATCTGAAGAATTTTTGAATCAAAACCAAAATTGCCAAAGGAAACGGCTAATAAAACTTTAAACTCTTTCCTCATATTTGCATATTTATTAAGAATAAATAGAGGGAAACTTTTGTTTTTAAAATAAAATGTTCATGAAAATATCTGGAATTCAAATTTCTCTTCTTGTATTTGTATCAATAAATAACAGATATTGAAAGTTATGCTTAAATATCTCGTTATTCATCTTATTTCTACTAACTAGAAATTTTGATATATGATGCAAAAAGGTCAGTTTTAAGGACGTGTAGAAATACCTTTAGCATATAGCAAATGAGTATAAATAGCATATGTGGTAGCATAATAAATTAACATAGGCTTTTATACTCCTTCAGAATTAAGAAACATTTTGCATTGGCTTACAGTATGATTTTCACTGCCTGCTTTAAATTATACGATTGAGTTTGCATATAAAAGGTATGTATTCTATAATATCCAATCATACATCACGTAACAATGGTTCAGTCAATAACAAACAGATTATATGACAGTGGTCCCATTAGATTATAATGAAGTCGAAACATTCCTGTTGCCTAGTGATGTTGTAGCCATCATAACATTGTAACATTGTAGTGCAACACATTATTCACATGTTTGTGGTAATGCTGATGTAAACCAACCTCCTATACTGACATTTGTATGAAAGTATAACTCATACAATTATGGGCAGTACAAAATACTTGCTAAAGATACTGGTTGATGTATTTACTGTACTATACTTTTTATCACTATTTTAGAGTATACTCTTTCTACTTGTTTTTAAAGAGTTAACTGTAGAACAGGCTCAGGTCCTTCAGGAAGTATTCCAGAAGAAGGCATCGTTATCACAGGACACACGACTGCTCCACGTGTGTTATTGCCCCTGAAGACCTTCCAGTGGGACAAGATGTGGAGGTGGAAGACAATGATATTGATGATCCTGACCCTGTGTTGGTCTAGGCTAATGTGTGGGTTTGTGTCTTCGTTTTCAGCAAAAAGCTTAAAAAAAATTTTTTTTAATAGAAAAAAATTTACAGAATAAGGATCTAAAGCAAAAGTATTTTTGCATAGCTGTATTTGTGCAGTGTGTTTGTGTTTTTTTTTTTTTTTTTTTAGTTGGAGTCTCATTCAGTCACTCAGACTGGAGTGCAGTGGCCGCTCCCGGCCACCGCAGCCTCGACTTGCTGGGCTCTGGCAATCCTTCCGCCTCAGCCTTCCAAGTAGCTGGAACTACAAGCGCGTGCTACCATGCCCGGCTGATTTTTGATTTATTGTAGAGATGAGGTTTCGCCAAGTCTCACTGTGTCGCCCAGGCTGAAGTGCAATGGCATGCTCATGGCCACTGCACCCTCGACCTGCTGGGCTCTGATAGTCCTTCCACCTCAGCCTTCCAAGTAGCTGTAACTACAGACACATGATACCACACCTAACAAATTTTTTGATTTATTGTGGAGATGAGGTCTCGCCAAGTCATCCAGGCTGTTCTCAAATCTGTGGGCTCAGGCAGTCCTCTCACCTTGGTCTCCCAAACTGCTGGGATTACAGGCTTGAGTCACTGTGCCTGATCTTGTGTTTGTATTTTAAGCTATGTGTTATTACAAGACTCAAAAAGTTAAAAAAAAATAGAAAGTATAAAGTAATTAAGTTAAGCTTAATTTATTATTGAAGAAAGAAAAATATTTTAAATAAAGTTAATGTAGCCTAAGTGTACCATGTTTATACAGTTTGCAGTAGTTTGCAGTAATGTCCTAGGACTTCACGTTCATTTACCACTCATTCACTGACTCACCCAGAGTAACTTTCCATCCTGCAAGCTCCATTTGTGGTGTGAGCCATTTAAAATGGCACAGATCATTTAAAATGGTACATAGACAGGTGCGCCATTTAAAATCTTTTATATTGTATTTTTGCTATTTTTTATTTAAAAACAATTTAATGATCAGTTACTTATATATTATACTTTAAAGCTTGTTTTATGATTTTTTATTTTAAAGATATGGGGTACAGTTAAGGATTAGGTATACAAATGATCATCGTACAGGTAATGTTTGGGTCTTCCTTTGGTCCCCACTTCGCCTGGTTTAAGATCAGGTACCTTATTGATATTATGTGTCCCCCACTTCCCACCCCTGGCCATGTCCCACTACTGCCAATCCCTTTCTTATAGCATTATGGCAAATGTTCAGAGTTCGCTTATGAGTGAGAATATGTGATACTCAGTTCTTTGTTTCTGTGATAGCTCACTGAGTATTATAGACACTAAATCCATCCAAGTTGCCGTGAAGTCCATATGTTTGCCCTTCTTTATGGGGCTGCGTAGTATTCTATCATGTATATGTACCACATTATTTCTATCCAGTCCAGTTTTGATGGGCAGCATGGTTGGTTCCATGTTTTTGCTATTGTAAATAGTGTTACAATAAACATGCATGTGCAGGTACCTTTTTGGTAGAATGATTTGAGTTCTTCCAGGTATATTCTCAGTAAGGGGATTGCTGGATCATATGGAAGGTCAATTTCTGGTTCTTTTAGATATTGCCACACACGTTGACCTAGTTTGCATTCTCACCAACAGTGTGTAAATTTTCCCTTTTCTCCACATCCTCACCAGTATCTGTTGTTTTTTGTTTTATTAACGATGGCAATTCTTACTGGAATTAGGTGGTATCTTAATGTGATTTTGATTTGCATTTCTCTGATGATTAGTGAGGCTTAGCACTTTTTCATGTCTGCTGGCTGCCCATATGTCTTCTTTTGAGAAATGTCTATTCATGTCTTTTGCCCACTTTTTAATAAGTCTGCTTGTTTTTGTCCTTTTGGCATGTTTGAGTTCTTTATAAATCCTGGATATCAGGCCTTGGCCAGATATACAGTTGGCAAATATTTTTTCCCATCCTGTGTGCTGTCTCCCCACTCTCTTAAAGGTTTCTTTTGCTTTACAGAAGTTTTTCAGTTTAATGAGGTCCCACTTGTCTTTCTTACCTCTTATGGCACAGACATCTGGGGTTTTGATCAGGAATTGGTAGCCTTTCTGATTTATATAAGGATGTCAACTGCATTTTCTAAGATTCTTATAGTTTGAGGTTTTATGTTTAGGTCTTTGATCCATTTAGAGTCGATTTTTGTGTTTGGTGATAGGTAGGATCCTGTTTCAATCTTCTGCATGTGGTCAGCCAGTTTTCCCAGCACCATTTACTGAATAGGTTCTCCTCTCCCCAGTGGTTGTTGGTGGAGGCTTTGTCAAGGATGAGTTGGTTGAGAAATTGAGGGTTTGCTTCAGAAATCTCTGTCCTCTTCCATTTGTCTATATGCCTGTTCTTTGGCCAATACCAGGCTGTTTTGATTATTGTAGCCCTCAGGGGTATCCAAATAGGAAAAAAGAACGTTAAGTTATCCCTCTTTGCTGACAACATGATCCTATACTTTGAAAATCCAAAAGAATCTGTCAAAAACTTCCTTACACTGATAAAGGACTCTGGCAAAGTCTCAGGGTCCAAAATAAATGTGCAAAAGACAGTCACATTCTTTTTATTTTATTTTTATTTTTGAGAAAACAGGATTTATTGAGAGGACAGAAAAGGTCCCACACTGGGAGGGGACCCAAGGGAGTTGCTCCACAGTCACATTCTTATATACCAACAACAAACAGACATGTTTGAAACAAATAAAAAGCACAATTCCATTCACTATAGCCACAAAGTAAAAAGAAATACCTCAGCATCTTTCTAACTAGAGGAGTGAAAGGCCTATACAATGAAAACTACACAACACTGTTCAAAGAAATCCAAGACACAAACAAATGGAAAAATATTCCATGCTCATGGATAGGAAGGATCAACATTGTTAAGATGTCCATCCTACCAAAGGCAATCTTCAGATTTAGCACAATACCCATTAAATTACCAGCATCATTTTTCTCAGACCTGGAAATGATAATACAGAAATTAATATGAAAACATAAAAGACCATGAATAGTCAAAAACATCCTCAGAAAAGAAAAGCAAAAAACAAAAAAGCAAAGTGGGAGGTATCACACTTCCAGACTATTTTTACTATACTCTTTGTAAGTTTAGATACGTTTAGATATACAAATACCATTGCATTACAATTGCCTACAGTGTTCAGTACAGTAACATGCTGTACAGTTTTGTAGCCTGGGAGAATAAGTATACCATGTAGCCTGGGTGTATAGTAGGCTAGACCATCTAGGTTTGTGCAAGTACACCCTATGGTGTTCACACAATGAAGAGATAGCCTGCATGTCTCAGAACATATCCCTGTTGTTAAGTGACACATGACTCTCTCTATATATACTTCCCAATATAGAAAGGATTCTGAGAAAAGGGTCAGGATTCGAAACATGCCATTGCTGGAAGAAACTGATGAACCATAAGATAGTCTTTTAACTTAGGACTAGATTATATGTTAGGGGTGCTATATATAGGATTGCTCTATTGGCATGGAAGATCCTGTAGCTCTTTCAGGACAGTTTCTTCTTTTGAGGTTTCTTAGATCCCATATGGACCCTAGAAGACCATTTAAGTGGAACTTCCATGTGTATTTAACTAATAGAAAAAGTTTAATATTGATAGCTTTGTGTAACATTGCTATTGCATTAGTTAGGGAGATTCTTTTGGTAAGATGTCACAGAAAGTGACTTTATAATAGAGAATTTATTTATTTATTATTTATTTTGGAGACAGAGTCTCGCTCGCCCATCCAGGCTGGGGTGCAGTAATGCAATCATAGCTCACTACAGCCTCAAACTCCTGGGTTCAAGTGATGCCCTGACTTTAGCCTTCTGAGTAGCTAGGATTCCAGGCATGCAGCATATCTGACTAATTTTTAAAAACTTTTCTTTTTTTGAGTTGGAGTCTCACTCTGTTGCCCAGGCTGGAGTGCAGTGGCACACTCATGGCTAGTCCAGCATCAACCTGCTGGGCTCTGGCAATCCTTTCACCTCAGCCTTCCAAGTAGCCGGAACTACAGGCACGTGCTACCATGCCTGGATAATTTTTTGATTGTATTGTAGAGACGAGGTCTCACCAAGTTGCCTGGGCTGGTCTCAAACCTGTGGGTTCAGGCAATCTACATGCCTTGGCCTCCCAAAGTGCTGGGATTGCAGGCTGAGCCACCGAGCCTGTCCTCTTTAAAAACTTTTTGTAGATTCAGTCTCACTATGCTGCCCAGAATGACTTAGAACTCTTGGCCTTAAGTTATCCTCCTGCATTGGCCTCCCAGAGTGCTAAAATTATAGGCATGAGCCACCATTCCCTGCCTAAAATAGAGAATTTATTAAAATGATCTTGAAGACTGTCATGGGTTCTAACCTATAATAGAACAGATGGGCCCTTGCAAAGGGTGAGGCACCTTGGAAATTTAAAGACCATGTCAAATGACTCAGTTCTAGGGGTGCTGGATCTTTCAGCAGCAGATTCCCAACTCTTCTAGGAGAAAGAATCTGACTGGACCAGTATGGGTCAGTGTCCACTTTGGGTCTAACACCTGTGGTGAGAAGGTGTCACATAACACATACCACAGTGGACATGACCCTGAGAGGAAGAAAGCTGGTGACTTACTGTAGCTGGGCAGCCACCATTAGAGATGTTGAAATTAGAAATCACAGCTTCCAAGTTCTATGCGAAATGTTTACACACACACACACACACACACACACACACACACACACACACACACACTAAAAAACAATAGATGGCTTCTTACATACTCAGTAGCTACAGTTAGCATAGTTGTATAGGGACAAATTATTGTAATACCACATAAGTAGTTTCAAGGAATATTACTTTCACTAGCATAGCCAAGCCTTCTTGCCAGATGCTTACTGTGAGGTCACTGGAATAGAAATGAATGGGAAATAGTATATACTGTAACACATATTTAGTGAGTAAACACATATACAAGCTAAAATGTCTTGTGACATCAGCATCCCAATCTATGTATGACCTTTGCTTCACTGGTGGGGACTCAAGAGTCCTTGATAATTTATTCACTGATTTGACTCATCTTTCTTTTATTTTCAGTTTTATTTTATTGTGATAAGGCACAGCATTGTGAACTACCCTCTTAACACATTTTTAAGTGTGTACAATACATTATTGTCGACAATAGGTACAATATTGTACAGCAGATCTCTAAAGGTAATGCATCTTGCTTGACTGAAACCTCATTCCTGTTGTCTGGTAACCCCCCACTTCCCACTCTCCCAGCTCCTGGCCCCACCCATATACTCTCTGAGTCTGCAAGTTTGACTATTTTAGATACCCCATGTAAGTGGAATCATGCAGTATTTGTTTTTCTGATCTCATTTAGCATAATATCCTTAAGGTTTATCCATGTTGTTGCATTTTGCAGAGTTTCCTTCTATTTACAGGCTGAATAGTATTTCATTGTATATATACACCATATTTTCCTTATCCATTCATCTGTCAATGGACATTTTGGTTGTTTCTACTTCTTGGCTATTGTGAATAGTGCTACAGTGAACCTAGGAGTGTGAATGCATCTTTGAGATCCTACTTTTAATTCTTTTGGATAGTTGCCCAGAGGTGGGATTGCTGGATCGTATGGTAGTTCTATTTTTAGTCTTTCGAGGAACTTCCATACTGCTTTCCATGGCAGTTGTACCACTTTACATTCTCCTCAACAGTGTGCAAGGGCTTCAATTTCTCCACATTCTCACCAACACTTGTAATCTTTAGAGTTTTGATAAAAGCTGTTTTAATAGGTGTGAAGTGATATTTCATTATGGTTTTGATTTGCATTTTCCTGATGATTACTGACATTGAGCACTTTTCATATACATGGTGGATGTATTTATGTCTTCTTTGGAGACATGTCTAATCAACATCTTAGCTCATTTTAAAAACTGGGTTATAGCCAGGCTCAGTGGCTCAGCCTGTAATCCCACGCTTGGGAGGCTGAGGTGAGTGGATTGCCTGAGGCCGTGGGTTCGAGACCCACCTGGGCAACTTGGCAAGACCTCATCTCTACACTGAATCAAAAAAATTAGCTGGGCATGGTAGCGCGCGCCTGTAGTTCCAGCTACTTTGAAGGCTGAGGCGGAAGGATTGCCGGAGCCCAGCAGGTTAAGGCTGCGGTGGCCAGGAGCGTGCCACTGCACTCCAGTCTGGGTGACAGAGTGAGACTCCAACTCAAAAGAAAAAAAACGAAAAATAAAAACTGGGTTATGAGTTAGTTTTTTTTTCCAGCTATTGAATTGTGGAAGTTCCTTATATTTTGAATGTTAGCCTCATATTAGATATATAGTTTGCAAATATTTTCTCCCATTTTGTAAGTTACCTTTTTACTTTGTTGATTTTTCCGTTGACATGCAGAATCTCTTTAGGTGGGTGTAGTCCCACTGATGTGTTTCTGTTGCCTGTAGTGTTGGTATCCTATCCATGGCATGATCACCAAGACCAATGCTGAGAAACTTTTCCATGTTTTCTTCTAGGAGTTTTATAGTTTTGGGTCTTACAGTTAGGTCTTTAATCCATTTTGGGTTGATTTTTGAATATGGTATAAGTTAGGTGTCCTATTTACTTCTTTTGTGTGTGAATATCTAGTTTTCTCAATACCATTGAAGAGACTATAGTAAGTCCCCCCATATACGAATGAGTTCCATTCTGAAAGCATGTTCATAAATCAGTTTGTTTATAAGTCCAACAAAGCTAGTCTAAGTACCCAACAATCGGCTATATGGTACTGTACTATAATAGGTTTATAATGCTTCTCACACAAATAATACTTAAAATGGAGCATTACTGTATCTTTTTCCTATTGTGTGTCCTGGTACCCTTGTTGAAGATCACTTGAGTATATCTTTTATCTTTTACATTTATTTCTTGTTTCTTTATTCTGTTCCATCTGTTTATATGCCTATCTTTATGCCTGTACTATACTGCTTTGATTACTATAGCTTTGTAATATATCTTGAAGTGAGAAATATGATGCCTTCAGCTTTGCTCTTTTCTCTCAAGACTGATTTGGCTATTCACGGTCTCTTGTGGTCACACATAAGTTTTAAAATGGTTTTTCTACAGTAGGTGCCCTACATATGAACCTTCAAGTTGCAGCTTTCAAAGATGCAAACATACATTTGCATGTTCAATCACATGAAGTTGGTTTACATGCCTGCTGTACATTGTATGTGCATGTGTCTTCTACAAGTGGTTGTGCTTTTGTGTACTTTACTGTACCATACCATACAGAGTACAGTAATACAGTATCTTTACTTCAAGCCTAGGATATCTGGAAGTAAGTGTAAAAGCAGTAATGATGTAACTGGTACACTGATGGCGCCAAGCGGTAACAATGGAAGCAAAAGTGATAATAATTGAGACAGTGGTTCAAGGCGAAAAGATGGTAGAGGTTGCTGATTCTTACAACATGAATCATTCAGCCATCACCAGAATTCTAAAGAACAAGAACAAGACCATAGAACATGTGAAGTCTGCTGGGCTGATGATGTCAACAATATCAAAGAACTGTGGAAAAGTGATGGAGATGGAGAAACTTCTCAGTGTGTGGATATAGGATCAGCATCAGCATCAGGTCCAGCTCGGCTTAATGCTATTTCAAGAGAAAACTAAAAGCCTTTATGAAGACTTGAAGAAGAAACATGGTGAAGAATCAGAGGGTGCGTCTCTTAATGCCAGCCATAGCTAGTTTCATCAGTTCAAGGTTAGAGCCAACCTTCACAATGTAAAAGTAAGTGGCAACGCAGTGAGTGCAGAAATGGTAGTTGCCTGGGAATTTCCCGAAACGTTTTGTGAAATTATTGATGAAGGAGTCTCTTTACCTGAGCAAGGTTTTAATGTGGATGAGACAGGACTGTACCAGAAGAGGATGCTAGACCTAAGTTACATCAGTAAGGAGGAAAAGGTGATGCCAGGCTATGAAGAAGCAAAGGATAGGCTAACTCTGTTGTTTGGTGGCAATGCTTCCAGCAATATGAAGCTGAAGCTTCACTCTTAGTTCATCATTCAGAGAACCCAAGAGTCCTTAAAAATATAGCCAGGGGCTCTCTTCCTGTTGTGTGGAAGAGTAACCCCAAAGCCTGGGTTACACAGGCCATTTTCCATGACTGGTTTTTCCACCACCTTATCCTGGAGGTAGAGGAATATTACTTGGAGAAGGATCTTACATTCAACATTCTTTTGCTGCTTGACAATGCCCTGGACAACCCCCATTCATGGATGACCTTCATCACAAAGTCAAAGTAGTGCATCTGCCACCAAATACAATGTTGTTCATTCAATATATGGACCAAGGAATTACAGTGACTTTAAAGGAATATTATTTACATCACACTTTTTGTCAGGTAGTGAAGGCAAGTGACAAATCAGGACAAATCTTGCGACAGTTTTGGAAGGACTATAACAAGGACTATTTGCAAGGCCATAAAAAATGTAGACTTTAGGCCGGGTTCTGTGGTTCAGCCTGTAATCCCAACACTTTGGGAGGCCAAGGCAAGTGGATTGCCTGAGCCCGCAGGTTTGAGACCAGCCCAAGCAACTTGGCGAGACCTCATCTCTATAATAATAATAATAATTTTTAAAATTAGCTCATCGTGGTAGAGTTTGCCTGTAGTTCTGGTTACTTGGAAGGCTGAGGCGGAAGGATCGCCTGAGCCCAGCAGGTTGATGCTGGGGATGGCCATGAGCATGCCACTGCACTCCAGCCTGGGCGACAGAGTGAGGCTCCAACTCAAAAAAAAAATGTGTGAACTTTGCTTGGCGTAAGGTTAAGGCTGTCACCATGAATGGGTTTTGGAAGAACCTTTGCCCACAGTTTTTTTTGTGGATCTGAGAAGGTGGATAAAGAGTCCAAAGAAGTCTTCAGCAACTTAGTGACCCTCAGAAAGAAGCTGGAGTTAGATCTGCAAAAGGACAACTTCATTGAACTACTTGCGGTGCAACACAAGGAGCTTACTAATGAAGACCTGAGGAAATTGGAGGCCCAGAGAAAGGACAAGAGTAAGAAAAAGTAGTAACTAAAGAAGCAAAGAGATTCATGCCACAGGAGATGGTAAGGGGATTTTCTTTATTAGAGGAGGCACAGTTAGTTTTTGAGGTACAAAACCCGAATGTAGAACAGTACATGAAGGGTGCAGCAGCTGTTCAGATGCAGTCTAGTACTACTGTATCCTCTATGATGAGAAAAAAAGAGCTACTACCTAGACATCACTGAATTGTTTTTTTCAAGAGGGAAGACAGAATTGAATCCAGTAAGGAACCAGAACCTCTGCCATCAATGTCAGGCATGAGTGAAATTGCAGTTTGCTCTCCATCTCCTATTGCTGATGAGCCTTCCGCTCTACCATCTCCCACCTCTCCTCCTTCCTCCAGTCAGTATCTCTTCTTGCCGGTTCACTTGATGCCAGTTCCTGTGTGCCAGCTGTTGTACTATACTGTACAACCATACTTTTCAAGGTACTCTGCAGTAAGATTAAAATATTTTATTTATTTATTTTTTAATGTAATATTTGTATGAAAAGTGTTATAAACCTATTACAGTACAGTACTTGTATACTTAAATGTGTTAGTTGGGTATCTAGGTTAGGCTTGTTGGGCTTGCAAACAAATTAGACTTATGAAAGTGCTCTTGGAATGGAACTAGTTCATATGTAGGGAACTTACTGTATACGATTACTGATTGATATATATTTTTTAAATTTTAAATTTTTTGCATTTTATTTAGTTACGTAATAATTTTTTTAATTTCAAAGATGTGGGGTACAATTCAGGGTTAGGTATACAAATGTTGATTATGCAGGTACCCTTGTTGATGAGGTGTGCCCCTCCCTCCCCTAGCAGTTTCCCTCAACTGCCAATCTCCCTCCCCCGCCCCTGCAGTTTCCCACTACTGCTAATCCCTTTTTTATAGTATTATGATAATTGTTCAAGATACATCTTTTTATTTTTAACATTTTGAATATATCAGCACACTGCCTTCTGGCTCCTAAAGTTTCTGATGAGAAACATGCTGATAATCTTATTGCAGATCCCGTGTATGTGATAAGTCACTTCTCTTTTGCTGATTTCAAGATTTTCTCTGTGTAACATGTATCAAATGTGAGTCTGTTTGAATTCATCCTACCTGGAGTTAGTTAAGCTTCTTAGGTGTTTATACACATAACTTTTCCAATTTTGAAATTTTTCAACCATTATTTTTTCAAATATTATCTATAATTTTTTTAATCTTTTTTCTTTTGAGACTCCCACAATGCATAAGTTGATCACTTGATGGTTTCCCATGGACACATTGGGCTCTGCTCACTTTTCTTCAATCTTTTTCCTTTCTGTTTCTGAGACTCGATAATTTTCTGTTTTTAAGTTTGCCGATTATTTCTTCTGCCTATTTAAAATCTGTCTTTGAATCCCTCTAGTGAATTTTTCATTTCAGTTATTGTATTTCTCAGTTTCAGAATTTGTTTGGTTTTATAAGTTTTCTCTTTACTGATATTTCCATTTTGTTTAAATGTTGTTTTCTTGGCTTTCACCATGTCTTCCTTTAGTTTTTTGAGCATCTTTATGACACTTGTCTTGAAGTCTCTGAGTTAGTAGTCCACTATCAAGTCTTTTTTTCAGGAACATTTTCTTTTGGTTTATTTGTTTCCTATGAATTGGTCACACTTTCTTATTTCTATTATGCCTTGTAATTTGTTGTTGAAAACTGCATATTTGAATCTAATAATATGGTTACTCTGGAAATCAGATTCTCCTCCTTTCCCAGGGTGTACTATTTTGTTTTTGCTGTTTTTATGATTGTAGGCTGCTTCTCTACTGAAGATCACCAAATGCATAAACTTAAGGTATTTTTGGAGTCTGTGCCTTTCCCTGGGTATGTGTGATGACTTCTTAATTTCCCTTGTATATATGGTTCCTTTTGAATTTCCTAGTCTTTAATGTCTGGCTTCCAAAAAGGAAAAAGAAAATAAAGAAGGAAAGATAGATGTTGACCCTTTAAATGTTCAGGAAGTCAACTGGGGGAGGTACTTACAACAACAGGGGAGAGTGCAACAATGACCACTGTCTCTTTGTCTGTAACTCTGTGATGAGAAGCAGCAGTCAGAAATGAGAGCACAGAGACTAGAGTTATCAGAGATATTTGGAGAGGGTCTTTTTTGCCTATCATGGCTTCCCTAAGCTGAGTATAAGTCCTTCCAGGATCACATGCATGACTACTTATGTGGTGGGTGTGGGGGATGAGTAGCTGTTGCTGTGCTAAGAGCTGAAATTGACTAATGTTAGCCACACTTACCAATCAACCTTTCCTTGAAAGTTGCAAGCTTTTCTAGAATCCAGTATTCCAAAATAGTTACATCTGACAGATTCTGTCAGTGTAATTGTTGTGCAGATGGAGAGAGGAATTCCTGTGCTTCCTACTCACACTTTTCCCAGATCCTCCTACTCCTTCATTTTTGAGGAAAATTTTTTTAGTCTAGCATTCTTGCTTGGTGGTATTTTTTCTTTCAGCACATTAAGTATATTATTTCATTCCCTTCTGACCTGCAAGGTTTCTGCTAACAAATCTGCTCATAGTCTTATGCAATTTCCTTGTATGTGACAAGTCACTTTTCTCTTCCAGCTTTCAAAGTTCTCTTTGTCTTTGACTTTTGACAATTTGGTTATAATGTGTCTTTGTGTGTACTTCTTTGGGTTTGTCTTATTTTGTCTCTTTTGAGTTTCTTGGATTTGAATGCCCAGTTTCCCTCCAAATTTGATAAGTTTTCAGTGATTATTTCTTTGAGTTAACTTTCTGGCTCTTTCTCTGTCTCTCCTCCTTCTAGAATATTCATAATGTGTATGTTAGTCCACATGATGATGTTCCATAAGTCCCTTAAGTTCCGTCACGCTTTTTCATTTTTTTCTTTTGGCTTCACCGATTGAATTATTTTCAGTGACTTGTGTTTGAGTTTATTGTTTCTTTCTTCTGTATAATTTAATCTGCTGTTGAACCCCTTCAGTGAATTATTTGGTTCAGCGATTGTGTTCTATTATTTCTATTTGGCACTTTAAAAGTATTTTCTGTCTCTTTGTTGAACTCCACTTTGTTTACACATGTTTTCCTGATGTCAGTGAGCATCTTTATGAGAGTTGTTTTTACTTCCCTGTCAGGCAAATCATATAATTCCAGTTCATTAGGGTTCAGTCTAGTAAACTGGGTTATTAGGGTCAGTCTCTGGAGATTCATCTTATTCTTTTGCTGAAATATTTTTTGCCCAATTCTTTAATTTTCTTGACTACCACCAATCAGCCCAACAAGAGATTTTGTGGGTCTTTACCAACTCTTTTCTTCCACAGGAAGAAGTAAGCAACTGTGGTTTTTATCCACTCTCTGTATGCTGTGATAGGGGATGAGGGTACCTCAGGGCGTCTATCAGCATAAGTAGCCATCTTCATTCTCTCTTGGTGACTAAACTATACTAGGTCCACCAGAGTTACAAGACTGGCAAAACACATGCCAGTAGTTTGGGCAACCTTGGAGATATTGGAGATCTTGATGGACAGATCAACCTTTTTTCTTCCCAGGGAGAATCTGAGGGCTGAGTTTTTTTATCTGCTTACTTTGTGGTGAGTGAGGAGGATGATCACAATGGTCTACCAGCCCAAGCCACCACCTTCATTCTCCCCTGGCCAGCTACACTGTACCAGAATCATTAGAGCTCCAAGTCTGGCAAGACAAAAGGCAGACCTCTGGGGAGCCCCCTTGGAAAAGTAGAGGTGTTGAACATGCAAACAACCCCTTACTTCCGCTAGGTAAAATTGAAACCTGTAGGATCTCTTCCTGGATGTATGGCACTGCATTGGAAGCGAGGCCTCTGAAAAGAAAGTGTCCTGAACTCTCTACAGACTTTAATGTTTCTGGTTGTGTGTTCTCTCAGGGTACAGGAGGCTTTCGATTAGTTTCTGATTTCTCACAAAGGGAATTTTTCCATGAATTATTGCCAAATTGGTGTGTTTGTGGGAAGAAGGAGGGTCCAGATTCATATTTATTGATGTCTGGTTCTGTGCCAGCCTCTGTGTGAATCATTAGGGACTTAACAACAAACATGACATTATTTTGCCTCTCAAAGTGTTTACAATCAAGAAAGTGATTTAGGGCAACCCCTTTGGGTCCCCTCCCACTGTGGGAGATTTACTGTCCTCTCAGTAAACCTGCTTTTTCAAAAAAAAAAGGTGATTTAATTCAAATGGGTTTGAGCCATGGTATAAGGTAGTGAAGCATCTTTTGGGAGTAAATTTCAGAGATACCATCACAGTTGTAGTGGTCTAAGATATCAGGGAAGACTTTTTGTAAGAATAAGCAAGACAAAAGCAAGAAAGTGACGGAAACTGGAGTTAGGGGAAAGAATGGACAGAAGACATTTTGAATAAACATTTTGGTCAGAATGTGAAAAATCGCAGAGGCAATAGAGGGTTTTTTGTTTTTGTTAGGAGAATTAGACTAGTATGCGTTATGAAAAATAAGGTGAGGAGTGTTATGTGAAGCTGGAGAGATGAGCAGAGGTCAGAAAATGAAAATATGGTGATTTATGTGAAGATTTTATTTTGAAGATAATGAGGGTCTTATTAAAATGCTTCAAATAGAGGATACATGATCAAATTTTTAGATTTTAAAAATAACTGTTGAGACTGGACTATAGCAGATAAGGCTGGAAGTGAGGACACTATTTAAGAGAATAACAGAAATTCAAAAGAGAGAGTGGCTGACTGAACCAAAGTAGTGCTACTGGTGATAGAAAGAAGTGGATGAATACATTAGGTCAGTAGTGCATGCTGTTTGATAGGAAGTGTAGAGAGGTGAGTAAAGAGTGGAGTAGAGAATGGAACCAGTGAACAACATAGCTGGTCATGGAGAATGGGAAAACCAGGGGGATTTCAGTCTATGGCATGGTATACTTTAAAAACCCATGCTATGGTCGTGTAGAGATGTCTAGAAGTCATTACAGTCTGGTGATTGGGAGCAGGATCTGGGATGGAGATGTATATTTGGGAGGCAATGAGAGTAGAGAGGAATGCTCTTAGAGAAGCGTTAAAGAGAGCTGTTATTTCTTAGGTTTTTGGGGGTCCCAAAATGGTCATGCAGGAATGATACATGGTCTTCATAGTTTCTTTAGGGAGAGAGTGTGGGAAGTTCCAATCTGGCACCTTTAAGAATAATCACTGGTGAAACTGAAGCGAACCTAAACCACCCAGGAAACCATTCCTTTAGTAAGGCAAATTACTGGTGTTGCAAAAACAGAAAAATTTGTTTTTCCTTGCCAGGTACTGTGTGTACTCAAATGAGTTATTAATATGTCTCTGCGGGTGAGAAATGAAGAATACATAAGTTATTAAAAGTAAAAAAAAAAAAATCCCTAGTGTATCCTTTCCATCCTCACATGTAAACACTTGGTTTATTATCTGGATACACTTTTCTTCATAATGACTAAACAGGTGCAGCTGAAGTGCTGATCAAGTGGCTAATATTGACTCAGTGTTCTTCACTGACTCATGGAATCACTGTCAGAGATTACATTTTATATTCATTCTGTAGACTCAGTTTTGTGACCAGGCCAATGGCAGGTGCTGTGGAAGTTTCATAGATTATGTTGACGTTCCATGACAAAAGACCATAATATTTTAGGGAATTTCCTCTTATTTTTTAGAATGGACTGTGGATGTGCACTAGGGTGGACTGGAAGTATAACCCAGATCTTCTTGAAGCTCTCATTTTTTGAGTGTGGAGTATCTGGAAGTTCTCTGGCACTTGAGGTCCCAGAATTAGGAAAGAGACCCCTACATTTCTTTTTTAAAATTATTTCATTTTTAAAAATTTTAAAGATGTGGGGTACAATTCAGGATTAGGTATACAAGTGATCATTGTACAGGTAAAGTTTGGGACTCCTTTTGGTCCCTACTTCACCTGGTTTGAGATCATGTACCCTTATTGATGTTATGTGGCCTTCCCCAACCTCCCCTGGCAGTTTCCTGCTACTGTCAACCTCTTTCTTATAGTATTACGATAAATGTTCAGGGTCCACTTATGAATGAGAGCATATGGTACTCAGCTCTTTTTTTCTGTGATAGATCACTGAATATGAAAGACTTTAAATCCATCCAAGTTGCTGCAAAGTTCATAATTTTGTCCTCCTTTATGGCTGTGTAATATTCTATTGTATATATGTACCATTTGTAAAAAAATCTAGTCCGGTTTCGATGGGCAGCATGGTTGGTTCCAAGTTTTTGTTATTGTGAATGGTGCTGCAATAAACATGCATGTGCAGATATCTTTTTTGCAGAGTGATTTAAGTTCCTCCAGGTATATTCCCAGAAGGGGGATTGCTGGGTCATATGGAAGGTCAATTTTTAGTTCTTTTAGGAGTTGCCACACTGTTTTCCATAGAGGCTGAACTAGTTTGCATTCTTATCAACAGTGTGGAAGGGTCCCCTATTCTCTACATCCTCATCAGCATCTGTTGTTTTTTGTTTTATTAATGATGACCATTCTTACTGGAGTTAGGTGGCATCTCAATGTGGTTTTGATCTGATGATTAATGAGGCTGAGCATTTTTTCATGTGTCTGTTGGTTGTTCTTATGTCTTCTTTTGAGAAGTGTCTATTCATGTCTTTTGCCCTTTTAAAAAATAGGGCAGTTTGTTGTTTTCCTTTCAACACATTTGAGTTCCCTGTAGATCCCGGATGTTAGGCCTTTGACAGATATGCAGTAGGCAAATATTTTTTCCCATTCTGTGTGCTGTATCCCCATTCTCTTGATGGTTTCTTTTGCTTTGCAGAAGCTTTTCAGTTTAATGAAACTCTCTTGTCTATCTTATCTCTTATGACTTGGGCTTTTGGGGTTTTGATCAGGAATTGGTTGCTTATTCTGATTTCCTTAATGGTGTTTCCTGTGTCTTCTAAGATTCATAGAGTTTGAGGTTTTATGCTTAGATCTTTGATCCACTCGCAGCTGATTTTTGTGTATGGTGATAGGTAGGGGTCCTGTTTTATTCTTCTGCATGTGGTCAGCCAGTTTTCTCAGCACCATTTACTGAATAGGGTCTCCTCTTCCCAGTGGTTGTTGGTGGAGGCTTTGTTGAAGATAAGTTGCTTGAGAAATTGTGGTTTTGCTTCCAGAATCTCTATTCTTTTCCATTGGTCTATATGCCTGTTCTTGTATCAATAAAAGGCTATTTTGATTATAATAAAGTTTAAAGTCTGGAAGTGTGATACCTTCTACTTTGTTTCTTTTCTAAAGATTGTTTTGACTATTTGTGGTTGTTTATGTTTCCATTCTTCTCAGAGCTGAGAAGAATGATGCTGATAATTTAATGGGTATTGCATAGAATCTGTAGATTGCCTCTGGAAGGATGGAAATATTAACAATGATTCTTCTGATCCATGAGCATGGGATATTTTTTCCATTTATTTGTTTCCTCTTTGATTTCTCTGAGCAGTGTTTTATAGTTTTCATTGTAACGATCTTTCACTTCTCTGGTTAGGAAGATGTCGAGGTCTTTCGTGTGTGTGTGTGTGTGTGTGTGTGTGTGTGTGTGTATGTGTATGACTGTCCTTTTTTTTTTCTTTTTGAGTTG